>NW_019154095.1:23159862-23364348 GCF_002288905.1 Enhydra lutris kenyoni | reverse complement strand
ATGGGGTGCCTGGGTGGCTCAGTGGGTTAAAGCCTCTGCCTTCAACTCAGGTCATGATCCCAGGGTCCTGGGATCGAGCCCCACATTGGGCTCTCTGGGCAGCGGGGAGCCTGCTTCCCCTTCTCTCTCTCTCTGCCTGCCTCTCTGCCTACTTGTGATCTCTGTCTGTCAAATGAATAAATAAAATCTTTTAAAAAAAAAAATGGTCCTGTCCTGGAAAGATTTAAACAAACAAACACCTGTTTAAAAAAAAAATGTCAAAATCACAAACAGTGATTGGACTGACCACTCATATATAAGAAAAGATTGCAGGTCTCATTTCTGTCAACACCGTGAACATCAAAACTGCTTACCAATGGTTTTTTTACCAATGGATGGACCCCTCCTAGGCACTATCTTGAACATGCAGATAACAAGGAATTCTGAGCACTTTATATTCCAGGGTAAAAATTAAAATTAAAATTAATTTTAATTTTAAAATTAGAATTTTAAAAATTTAAGCTTTTAAATAATACTTCACTGTTGGTAACATTATTTGAACTTAATCATAATATATGAGTAACATATCATTTTTTTTTCTATTACAGAGATGAAAGGTAAGTTCCTGGTTTGTAAAAGTGGTCTACCTATTTTCATCTCTAATTAGTCTGACATACACAAAAATTCTTTACATCTATATAATCCTGTTTTAAATGAAATCCCAAAGCTTAACATTTATTAGGACTCCAGCTTTGCCTCTCTTTTTTTAAAGTTATCAATTTTTATTTCCACTGCTATACTTCTATTGATATTTTATTTTTTTCTACTTCGCTAACAGCCATTTTCCATTGGCTAAGTCAACTTGGACAGCAGCAAGACACACACACACACATGCACTGACAACCATAACAATCATAACTGGATTACAATATTAAGATCAAGTGGTGGGTCTCCATATCTGGAAAAAATTTAAGAATTGTTCTATAGTTAGAACTTGAAATAATAGGAAACAGATCTTATAAAAATTTTTCAACTCCTTTTGGTTCTTTGTCAGGTGGGATGAGATTAAAAAGAAGCAGCCAATTTATTGGGTTACCACTACAATACCATTGCTTACTCTGATGATTTTTTTCCTTCTTAGACTTTATCTTTTATTATGCCTACCACAGGGAGGGGAAGCCACAGAAGAAATGTAGAAAGGAACAGAATTTGAGCTTCTAAGGGCAAGGTCCTGGCAATAGTAATATGATTCAAAGAGTATTGTCATAGTTTGGATATAAAACCTTGGGTGAATACTTACCATTTATACTCATGTGGGTGGAACTGGAGGGAATGATGCTGAGTGAAATAAGTCAATCAGAGAAAGATATTTATTATATGGTTTCATTCATATGTGGAATATAAGAAATAGCACAAAAGATCATAGGGGAAGGGAGGGAAAACTGAATAGGAAGTCATCAGAGAGGGAGACATACAATGAGAGACTTAACTCTAGGGAACAACTCTAGGGTTGTTGGAGGGGATGGGGGATGGGGTAATTGGGGGATGGACATTATGGAGGGCATGTGATGTGATCAGGGTGTTATATGCAACTGATAAATTATTGAACTCTGCATCTGAAACTAATGATGTAGTATATGTTGGCTGATTGCATTTAAATTGAAAAAACAAAAACAAAAACAAAAGCCAAACAACTCCAGCTGTGCAGGATGAAGGCAAATCAAAAAGTCAGAGATGGAAAAGAGCTGAACCCTTGGTAGGGAGAGTGACAGAACCCAGCTAGGCTTGGGACTTCTAGAGTAAAAGAGACCTGGGTCTTAATTCCTGGCCAGAAACCATGAAGTTGATAAGGTCCCAATTATTTCCTACCCTTTTGCCATGCAGTGACAATACAGTAGGAATGATGGACCCCCTTGTTTAGAGAGTAGCGCTGACTAGGCAGAAAATTTCCTGTAGTCCTGGAGTAGCTTGTGACTTTTCCTATACTTTCGTAAATGGTGTAGACCTTGGATGGTAGACAGAGACCTGAGGAATTGGAAGGGGCTTATTATTTTAAATTATGGTAACAGAAGACTACAGCTAGAGGCAGATGGGCTGAAGGACTGATACCACATGGAGATGGGGGCATTTCCACAGAGGTCAGCAGAGAAGACTAAAAAATGTCGGGATGATGTCAGCCAACCGATGGCCAAACCTCTCCCCTAGATTCGCGTTGAACCTCTAAATAGTGACCTTAAAAATATACACTCTACTGAGGAGAAGGAGTAAGTAGAAAAAATCCTGAACTAACTCTGTTTAACCACAGATGGCTGAATTTAGTCAGAACTGGCTAAGTCTTTGTTTTCTACTATGTGGAAAAATGAGAAGTTGAAAGAGAAATTGTTAGAGTAAGAAAAAAAAAGCTACTTTTGTATAATGAATATGAGACTTCAAAAAGCGAACATAGTGTATTTATTGCCAGAAGCAGGTAAAGATCAATGTAAAAATAACTGACCTTTGGGAATAGCTCCAGAAGCATAATATTCTCTGAACTTAGTCAAACCTAGGGTATGATTCATGAAAACCACAGAGTTACTCAAAAGAGATCAAGGCATGTCTACTACGAAAGACTGTCAGGTGTTAAAAATTCTTATACTGCTAGAATAGTCTGTTAGACCTTGAGCAGACAGGGGGACTTCTGTTGCATTTCAGCCTTCCTCCCATTGGTGGTGGGCATGAGTGAGACATGACATGGATACGATGGAACTGAACAAAATCTCAGCTAGAGACGCCTGGCTGGCTCATTTGGTAGAGTGTAGGACTCTTGAGCTCGGGATCATGAGTTTGAGGCATAGAGATTACTTTAAAAAAAAAAAAAAGGACAGATACCTTAAGTTGAGGTAGAAGAAAATGGGGGGGGGGGGTTGGGGTCAATTTTAGATTTAGGATTCAAGTACCACTCCTAGCTTCACCAGTAACTCATTACTGCAGGAAAGTCTCTGTTTCCTCACCTATAAAAGCAAAAGAGTCAATCCATGATGTTTCTTTAATTTTAAATGTTTGGGAATGTTAGGGAGGAGGCAATGTGTATGACAACAGATATAAAAGTATAAGCTTTACTTTTCAGTAATTAAAAATCATTTATGGGACTGCTTTTATTTTCCATTTTTCCTTTGGGACTTTAAATAAACAAAAACAGAAAAAGTCAGACATTAGTTATAACTATATCCTTGACCTCTGGTCCAGGAAACACCTAAAATTTAGGATAATTAGAAAAAACCCTCAAATTTAAAATAACCCTTAATTTATTTCAATGCCCAGTCAATGCAATTTCTCCAAGATGAGAAACAGTTGGAGCCTAGTGGCGATTGTTGGTTTTCTAGTTTTAGACAATCGAAGAAAGGAGGCTAGTACACAGTGTTCATTAAATGTGTAATTCCTTCCTTATGCTGAAAAATTTCCCCTCTTATCTGGATCCTCAACACTCTCTGTACCTTTCTAACTTCCTCACTTAAGTGATGTACTAATGGGCTTAGCTCTATGTGGAATTTCTCTGGCAATGTAGATGGTAAACTATACAGAGAGTAAACTCAGGGGCCTATTGACTTTGATAACAAAGTTCGGAAAAGGAGACCTTTCTTGGTGCTTTGCAAGCAACTACCTGTGTAAACACCCCCACTCAGGTGAACAGCACACTCGTCAGAGGGCAGAAAGATTAACTACCCTCTTAACTGGGGAAAAGAGGAGCAAATGAATGCTGAGGTGAACAAAATCTTGGAAATAAAAAAATGAGAGTGACCAGGATGATAGTATTATATGAAACTTCACTGTGGGGAGAAGGTCACTTCTGTAGGTAGAATTTTTCTACCAGTGTGTCTTGAAGACCAGTGCATAGAGGGTTTGAAGAACATTTTGAAATTCATTTTCCTGTCAGCGTTTACAAAATCATTCATTGTTGTGATACTATTATTCAAAAAAGATAACATGTAGTGCCAAATATTACAAGAGAATCTATTTCGTAAGAATACTGGATGTGCTCTTTCTTCCCTCCAACCCCCCCGGCTCTAACCCTGGCCCCAGGTTAGGTGATCATAAGTATTTATAATAAAAAAATACCACTGCTTAAAAATTCTGTAAATAACTCAACTGAGATTTAAATGGGATTATTTCAAAGGTCAATAGATATAAATGGTTCACAGAATGATAACTCCTTGAGATATGAAATCTTGTGTCATTTTCTTCTGAGAATTATTAACATAAAATTATTAAAATAAAGTGGAAATACGGAAGGTCATCAGCACTTGGCAAAGGTCAAAAGATGAGGATCTCAAACTCAATTCTTCTTCAAGAAACAGTGCCCTGGAACGTTACATTAGCCCTGAGAAAGTCTCGGTTGGTCTTGGAGAAGATGCATCTCTACAAACCTTTCAGTTCCTCCCATAGAAATTCCTTCTGCTCACTCCCACAGGATTTGCTCTTCAAGCTTTGTTTAGAGAGAACCTTCCCTTTGGAATGCTTGCCAAGTGGCTGGAAGCTCTTTGCTTGAATGGTGTGGCCTGCCCCGGGAAAGGCCCTGTATTCAGGTTGCTCTAGTTTACCTCTACTGGGATCCAGATACAATCTCCTCTGCTTGTCTCATTGTTTCATGGAGAACATTCAAACCATTTCCCCACGGTGGCTCCTGCGGATCTTGTGAGTTGCGCAGAAAAGCTATTGGCACTTGCGTGGCTTTTCTTGATGTGTCCTTGTGAAACAGCCTGGCTCGCCTTGTTCTGAGGTTAGAACATGAGGAAATGCTGTGCTTGTCTTAGCAGGGTCTCGGGATGCCTTTTCTTGCAGGCTGGTATCCCTAACAAAGAAAATAGGCTTTTTCCATCTGTCCTTGGAATGGAGATTGCAAACAGAAGTAGCATGAATGTTTAGGCCATATTCCCCTCCCTAAATATGAAAATTTCATATTGCAATTTCAATGAAGGGTATGTGAGACATATATTATGAGCTAACATTGTATTGGCCCGGCCCCCATTTTGGCTATTGCTATGGCAACCATCAGTGTGAGGCTGTAGCCTGAGGCCACCTTGCTTCAGCTGCATTGCTTATCTTTTGCTTTCTGCTTTCTGTTTGCTTCCCCATTCCACCTTTGCATACTTTGACCAATGGGGATGGGAGGTAGGCGGTAAACACTCTTTTCTTTCACATCTTTGAGCAGATAATCCGAGGAGCATTATACACAGTTCCTCGAAGAGTTCCCAGCTCTGGTTGTCAGATAAAATAGAGGATTCCCAGTTAAACTTGAATGTCAGATAAACAACAGATACTTCTTTTTAAAAGTAGAAGTATGTCCCAAACATTGCACGAGACATACTTTTACCAAAAAAAAAAAAAAAAAAATTGTTGTTTCTCTGACATTTAGTTTCATCTAAGGGCTCCTATTTTTATTTTCTGTATCTGGCAACAATATTTCCAGTGGAACTGAGACTTCGTTGTCTGTAGGGGTACTCAGGGCAGCACCATGCCCTTGGATCAGAGTTACTTCTTTTCTTACTTCATTCCTTCCCGATCTCCCCCTACCCCAACCCCCGCCTTCCATCCTCAAAGAAATTACCCATATGCAAGCTTTTGTCTCAGGCTCTATTTTTTGAGAAAGTCAAGCGAGGAAATAGGAAGCTCTGTGGATTGTAAACTCCTTGGGTTGTAAATATATAGACTCTAGCCCACTGAGAAGAACTGGGTTTATAATTATTTGGTGTTTTCTGAGTAATCCACATGTCATTTATAGGTCTTGACTTTTGAAATCTGGATAAGATTGGGGCGCCTGGGTGGCTCAGTGGGTTAAGCCTCTGCCTTCAGCTCAGGTCATGATCCCAGGGTCCTGGGATCGAGCCCCACATTGGGCTCTCTGCTCGGCAGGGAGCCTGCTTCCCCCCTCTCTCTCTGCCTGCCTGTGATCTCTGACTGTCAAATAAATAGATAAAATCTAAAAAAAAAAAAAAAATTGAAATCTGGATAAGATTGATTAGAACTGCCAATAATCTGTGAAAGTCAAAAGCTGCCGTTTCACCCACAGATGTATGTCCTTTCTAAGATGCTTATACTCTGTTGTAAACTCTTGATACTGTGAACTAGTTTCGTTTGTGGATCATCTCACCAACCTGCCCATCCTGGTTTTTCCTGCCTACTGATCATCCAGATGTACAAATCAGCTCTTCCCTCAGTCCCCAACCAAGGATCAAAAGCCAACCCCAAGCAGGGACTAGCCAACGTAACAAACAAAATTATACAAAGAAAAGATAAAAGCGGTAAACTTGATTGCATATTTGGGTGTCAAATTGAACATCATAAAACTTTTTTCTAAAAAGGTTCTTTGCCATCACTGGGAATTGTTTCCTGGGTTTCTTTGTCAGTATAGTGCTTCGCACTGGTCTCCCAGTGCGCCTCTCCACCCTCCCTTCCCAGTTCTCCCAAGCCCTTAGCACAATGCCAGGCAAAGGGTGAATGCTTGGTGGGTATCTGTTGACTCTATAGATGAATATCATGCTTTTAATACACACAATTTAACCCAAAACTTGCATGATGTTTCTTCTTTCCAAACACATACTTAATTATGTATATGGGGAGGGAGAATGGTTAACAATAATGAAAACTTCCAAAAAAAAAAAAAAATAGAATTAAGAATCACCTTTGGTTGCGAAGGTAGTAAAAAACATAGGAGAAATCTACCCATGTATCAACGGAATATTTCTCATAGCATGTAACATTCACTAAGTTTATTATCTCATTCAAAAATACTCATTAGAGTAAATTCTGTGGATTTAGGTTAAATGGACTTTTAGTAGAAAAATAGCTATTGAAGAAAACAGCAATGATCACATCTAAGTACTGATAACTGGAAAAAGAAAATATCAAGAGATATATTTTATGGTGGTTGGCCATTTATGAGATTCTGTCATTTAAGAACCATATGTGAAATCCAACTACTTGGTTCATAAGACTATTTTTTTAAGGATAAAATTCTCTAAAAGTATATTTTTTAATCCCTTCTAGTTTTTCCCTGGCCCTGGTATTTTTAAATGTTATTTTATTTAACTTATTCTTTTTTCTTGGGTTAATTCCTTTGTGCCTGGCTCTAAATTGACAGATAAATATTTTTTCCCAGCTTTATTTAGGTATAATTGACAAATAGCAATTCTATATTTTTAAGGTATACAGACACCTTGGTATATGAGTTTGATATATGAGTACATTTTGAGATGATTATCACAATTACGTTAACTAACACATCCATCAACTCACATTGTTACCATTGGGGGAGTGTGTTGAGAATCATTAATATCTACTCTCAGCAAATTCCAAGAATACATACAGTATTATTAACTACAGTCACCTTGATATACTTTAGATCCCCAAAATTTACCATGAGGCTTATATAAAACATCTTACTGAATAATTCTTAATAGTAAATCTATTTAAATGATTAGACAAACTGTGGGTAAAAGTATTGGAAACCGCAGGCAATCTGACATAAGGGTAAATTACCTCTAAAATCATGCCAACAGAAACTTGTTTATTGCATCATGGTAAATAATAAAATTAACAATAATATTTTAGAATAATATTAAATGTTTCTATGTATGTCAGGCCTTGTGCTAAATGATTTACCTGCATTTGTCTCAATACCCTTGCGCAGAAGGTGCCGTCATGACTTACATTTTATACAGAAGGTAAGTATTTGATCTACGGTCCTACAATTAATAAGTGAAAAAAAAAATAAAACCAACAACAAAACAGAAGTCAGATCAAGGTATAGTTGAACTCAGAGTCCAAATGCCACATTATTTGGGAAATAGGATCTAAACTAAATGTGTGGGGCAAATGGGAATGGTCAGGGTTAGGTCTCTTGGTAGTAGAATGAGGAATTGTTATAGTTAGAAGTCCATATAAAATTTATTTCGGTTGTCCTTGTTTCTCCTCACTTCATATTGATGAGGTTCTTTTTTATAAAATTTGAACAAAGTGGTCATAAATCTTGCCTCGTCATAAGTCATGTTCTGTCACTGCTATACAAACATGAAGGAAAAACCTGAATCTTTTAACACAATTGATGTCCTGACTCCTGGTTTGAAGTTTAATTTCCTATTTCTGTTCGCCTCTGGAATATCTGTGGTTGGTTTGGGGACTAAGCTGATGAACTACGGGTGCTGCTTTGATAATGATTCAATCTCTGTTTAGTTACATCAAAAAAAAAAAAAAAAAAAAATCCCCGCTCCAAAACAAATCCTGCAGAACAAAGGCAAGTTGGGAGAAACACTAACGTTAGAAAGAGTCTTTGCATGTTATTGCCGAGATAAAGATAAAATAACTCTTTGGCATTGTTCTAATATAGGAGTCGTTTTCTTTAGGGTCTTTGAACTCCAGCTTCTTAATTATCTTTAATGTTTGTAGGCAAGAGATAATGCTCATAGGTAAGAGACACGCAGCAGCATTCTATTTCTGACTTCTCTTATTTTATTTATTTATTTAGTTTTAAGCCCAAGAGGAAAACCCAAAGCTCTGTGTTAGAAGGATTCTGATACCTCTTCATGCACTGTGGAGATAGCCACCTTCATATCCAATATATAAGGAAATGTTTTGATTCTGCTGCCATTTCTGGGAGTGATTATTCTCTTAAGCAAATGATACCTCCTATCTGCTCATTTCATGAGCATTAGACTTTTGTTTGCATGAATTCAGTTTTTCATATTTTTTAAAAGGTTTTATTGATTTATTTGACAGAGAGAGCGAACACAAGCAGGGGGAGCAGCAGAGGGAGATGGAGAAGCAGGCTCCCCGCTGAGCAGAGATTTTTTCCCCCCACCAAACCCCCCTGCTACGTGGGACTTGATCCCAGAACCATGGATCATGACCTGAGTAGAAGATAGATGTTAATTGCCTGGGACACCCAGAAGCCCCAATTTTTCATATCTTGGAAGAGAAACCTTACTGTGGATGGTATACATAGTTAATTAAAAATCTATGGTTTTATTTCATTTAGTAAAATCAGCGGCCACTGACAAGTGTATTGTGGGAGGAGCCACTCACAGGGTTACTGTTGATTCTGTCTGGTACTGGAAGTCGGTATGTGTGGCATGGTCTTTGTTCATGGCGTTTTGCAAGAGATTGGGCCCAACGACTGCAACCAAGATTCAGTTATACCACCAGGAACTGAAAAGATTTTCAGCTGCTGTGAATGGAGTTGGGAGTGACACAAATCTTGTTTAGAGAGCTTACTGTGTGGTGCTGGAGAATTAATCTTTGACTGTAAACCTTCTTCTCTTTCCTTAATCAGATAAACTGTCTGGCCTGAAACACAGGTCTTTTCTTTTCACAGACGGCTCTGTTTTCTCCCCAAAGGAGATTTTGTCCAACATAAGGACATAATTCTGTCCAAGAGGAAAGCATCTTAGACTTGTATAATTTTATTCTTCTTCTCACAATGGTGGGAAATAGATTGTTATAAAAAATTTGTTTTAGGAAAATCTGAGGTGAGAAAATAATTTGCATCTTCCTCCCTTGGTCAATTATAACTAATTTAGTTTTTTAAAAAGGTATTTGTCTCGCTAGTTTTTCAATAGGAAATACAAAAATAACCTAAAATGAAAACAAAATATCCCTTCACCATATCCTTTATAGATAAGTAAAGTTTCATTGTAATGGTACAGGTATAACTCTTACTATACAACATGATAATATATTTTTTATTTTAGGTGGATGTTTTTTACTTGGCATTTGAAAATTTTTGACTTTCTCACATCACCCTATGTGGCTGAATATTTTTCATTTAAAAAGATATTTTAATATAATGACATAATTTTTACATTTTTCAGCCAATTGTTCACCAAGTTTTTGACAATTACATCACTTTTTTTCTCCCCTCTTCATTCTCTCCCTTCCTTTCTTTCCTCTTTAGTGTTTTTAAACTGCTTTGGGTGCTAGACATATAAATAAGTATATTTTTTCTTATCACATCATAAGACCTTCCTGTGTCTTTTCTAATTGCTTTCTTAACAAATGATGCAATTTATTTCATTTACTTTCAAATAATTTTTGTCTATGAAATATCTGTTTATAATACTATTTATAAAAAGGAAGATATGTAAGGAAGAGAATTAGGTACCCACTGATGTTATAGACAGCTTCTGAAATGAACTTCAATGATCCTTACCTCCTGGTGGTCCTATTTTGTGAATTCCCTCCTCCTGAGTAACTCTCCTCTAACTAAAAGAATGTGGTAGCATTGAGGGGATATAAATTTTGTGATTAAGTAACAGAAGATTGGGACCTCTGTCTTGCTAGCAGACACTCTCCATTACTGGTTTTAAAGAAGTAAGCTGCCATATTGGAGAGGCCCACACAGCAAGGAACTGGGTGGCCTCTGGCGGCAACCAGCAAGGAACCTTCAGTCCAGCACCCCTCAAAGAAATGAGTCCTGACAACAACCATGGAAGCAAGCTTGATTCTTCCCCAGTCAAGAGGCCAGAGGAGACCTCGAGGGTTGGATGGTAATATAATTATCACCTGTAAGAGTCTGAAGCAGAGATCCCAGCTAGGCTCATAGATTCCTGACTGGGTTCCTGACTCATAGCAATGTAAGGACAATGAATGGGTGTTGTTTAAAGCTGCTAAATTTGGAGGTGATTTGTGACTCAGCAATATATAAAATGATACAGTTGATAACAATTCATTGTTTGGAAGTCTTTATTTTAAAGAAAGAAATATATTTCCATATTAAAATTAGGATAATGTGGGGAGCCTGGGTGGCTCAGTGGGTTAAAGCCTCTGCCTTCGGCTCAGGTCATGGTCCCAGGGTTCTGGAATCGAGTCCTGAAATGGGCTCTCTGCTCAGCGGGGAGCCTGCTTCCACCTCTCTCTCTGCCTGCCTCTCTGCCTACTTGTGATCTCTGTCAAATAAATAAATAAAATCTTAAAAAAAAATAAAATAAAATTAGGATAATGTAAACATAGTTTTTTCCCCTGATTTTTTTCCATACATTTCCATGATACTAAATAAACCAACAAAGGGTGTCTGGATGGCTCATTTGTTTAAGCTTCTGCCTTTGGCTCAGGTCATGATCCCAGGGTCCTGGGATTGAGCCCTGCATCAGGCTCTCTGCTCAGTGGGAGCCTGTTTCTCCCTCTGTCACTCTCACTGCTTGTGCACACACTCTCTATCACCTAAATAAATAAAATCTTTAAAATAAATAAATAAATAAATAAACCAACAGACTAGATTTTTAAAGGTGATATATATTCTATGTTTGTATAAATACACTGTAATTAATGAAATTATCCATGGTTAGATTTTCAGTTTATTATTGATTTTATGATGCTAAATAATTCTGTGAAAACAAAAATCTCTACATAAATATATTGCTTATCCATTACCTTTTTTTAGCTTATGAATCTATAAGTGAATTACCTAGATAAAAAACATTTTAAATGCTCATGACTGATATTATCAAATCCCATCATTCTGGGAACATTGCCTTGATTTTTTATTCCTACCAGAAATGTGTGAGAGAATCATCCCCTTGTTATAGACCAGGCAACACTGGGATTATAATTATTTTTCTTACTTACCAATTTGACAGATAAATTTTACTTGTGTTAATTTCTTAAAAATAATTGATCACATCTTCACAGTTTAATTAGCCATTTGGGTGTTTTATTTTTAGTAAAATTCTGGCTCATATTTTGGTGATTTTTACACTGTGGTATTTATCTTTTTCTTTCCTGATTTTAAGAGTCTTTCCATATTAATGATATCAGTTTATTAGGTAGTATGCAAATAGCTTTTTCTCAATAATGTATCTTACTTTAAAAATCATTGGATTTTAAAATAGCATTTGTTTTGACTTTGATTTTTTTAAAGATTTTATTTACTTATTTGACAGAGAGAGAGATCACAAGTAGGCAGAGAGAGAATGGGAAGCAGGCTCCCTGCTGAGCAGAGAGCCTGATGCAGGGCTCCATCCCAGGACCCTGAGACCATGACCTGAGCCAAAGGCAAAGGCTCAACCGACTGAGCCACCCAGGTGCCCCTTGACCTTGATTTTAAAGCAAAAGTTACCAGATATATTCACATTTCTAGAAGCATTTCTCTCTGTCTCTCTCTCACCCACACACATTCATTGTTGACATTCCACCTAATAAAAATAACAATGTCAAACAGTCTGTATTAAAACCTGTGTCCTATGTAGAGCATATTTTATTTATTTAAGCCCTGTAATATATATTTCCCATTTGATCTTCATGACAACCCTGTCTAGGTAGGTATAGAAGGTCTTATCATCCCAAGTTTAGTAATGGTTTAAATATAAGTTCAGAAAAGTTACTTAAAGCTACAGAGTTTAATTATGGGTAGAGTTGGACACAAACTGTTTTCTGACTTTACATCCAGTACTTTTCTCTTCGTGGTTGTTCTCTATACTGTGTATCCAGTATTATTCTAGGTATTGATAGCTGTAGACAAAGGAAGAGAGGGAAATTAATGCTTATAATGTGTTAAGTGGTTTATGTACATTAACTGGTTTAATCCTTACAACAATACTGTAAGTAATAATTTCCTTATTTTTATAAAAGAGGAATAGAAGTCTCAAAGCTTTGCTCACCCAAAGTTAACTAATTAATAGAGGATTATTCAGCTCCTTTGTAGGTTGTATTTAAAGACTATGATCTGCTCTTTTATAATTTGGAGATGGTTTAGTGCAGGGAGCAAGTGAAATTTATTACAGAGCTGTTTTCTCATAATACTTCTCTTTTCCCATCATCTTTGCCATTTCCTTTTTAGGACTTTTATGCATAAATAAGGCTTCATTGGGACTGAGTCTTTTACCTAGTTAACATCCAGTCTTTGGGTAAGGCTTATGTCAGGTGTTGCCACCACCAGAAAGCTTGTCTTGAACTTCTTTTGTCCTCACTCAGACCATAGGCATATCTCCATCATGGTACTCACCTCATTGTATTTCTATTTTTCTATTTGGATATCTGCCTAACCACTTAAAAATGTGAATTTCTGTAGGTCTTGGAGGATGCAAATGATTCACGTTGAATTCTTCTTGCTTATCATTGTACCTGGCTCATACTGGGCGTTCCAGTAATGCCCAATGAATGAGTAAGAAAAAAGAATGGAATGGCAGGGATGCCCCAGACCACAGGAGGATGCCACTGGATTGTCAGTGCCTCTGTAGAGCAAAAAAATTTTGTTTTAGCCTCCCTTCCACAGTGGGTATCTCTTTGAAGTTTTGAAAATAAAGTTAAGAAGAGTAAGATAAAACTGCAATTTAAATATGACATTTTAGATTTAATGACACTTCTGGGGATTCCATAACATTCTAAAAGAAAAAAAAAAGTGGGAAATCTGCCCTACAAATGATACACATCTTAAATTTTACTGTTTTTCTTGGATAAATTTGAAGTAGTCATATACTCTGTGCATGAGCATGGATATATGCATACATACATATGATATTTACCATATAGCTTAATTATGGGGTGTAGCAGCTCAAATACTGAATATAAGTGGTAATTTTATCATTTTTCTTCCGTTTCTGCAAGTAGAAATTGCAGGCAGTCATAATTATCATCATGTTCTACCGGAGAGAATTTAAAGAACTTTTTCTAAAAATAAAAATATGAGGTACGAATTCTAAATCCAAGAACAACTAAAAACTATGAAATCCATTCACTTCTTGGCCTGTGATTCGTTTTTAAATTAATACAGATGAAATGAACCTATAGCACAGAACAATCTTCTCTTTAGTGGGCTTGCTGATGAAAATGGCTTATCTTCGAACTTCAAAATACTCTCCTGAAAAGATGTAAACAATTAAATTAAATCAATGATTAAAGCTGAATAATGACATATTTAAAAAGTTAGGTATGGGGTAGTTAGTACTTGGCTTCGTGTGGGCAATGCAAAGGAGTTGAACTATGTATTTGCATTTGCCCTATTTGAAATTGTATAATTTGGAAGGAGGGAAACATTTCTTGACAAATCAGCTGGGTCACTGCCAATTTTGATCAAAGAGAAGCTTCTGGCAGAATACTCTAAATCCCAAAGATCCTTGGGATTTATAAACCAGTTATAAATTCTCTGCTGAAGAATTTCGCAAATACATGGAACACGTTGATACTATTAATTAATGAGCAAAGCTTAAAAAAAAAAAAAGGATTTCAAAAGGATGACACTCCTGAATATGAATATTGATGATCCCACTTTAAGGTCAAAGAATATATATAATAAATATTAATGGATGCCTCCTTTTTTTCACCCACAAATCACCCTCAGAAGAGTTAGATTTTTAAATAATTCTAATTAGGTGTTCTTTAATTCTCAACGGAGTCCTATACCCTAAAAAATCTGAAACATCTGTTTGACTAGTAATTCCAACTCTAACAGTGCTGTACCCACTGGCCACACGCATGCTCTAGCGCCATCTAGCTAGATTCCGAGGTAATTCATTACAACTCAGTTTTGCTTCTAGTCTGCGATTATTCCAACTTTTTTTTTCATCTTTTAATTATACTGTATTATTTAGATGTTTTTTGTTTTCCCTTCTTTTAAACATAGCCCCCGGGGATCTTTTTTCTTATCTTGATTTAAATAGTCTAATGTGGTAAATGGAGTCCCACTCCTAGGAAGGGGGATTCATTAGTGATAAATTCCTGGCACATCACAAAAACATTTGTTTCTATCGTAAACATGAGGCTCTGATGAGGTTTACATTTTTGGAAGATTGTTCCATGAAGTTACTAAAATTCCAAAGTTAGGTGCCTCTACACACACTTGAATTATTTTTTGACAGTCAAGACCAGTTTAAGGTAAGATTCTGGCTTCAGTAATACACCTTTCTCCAACGGGTCGACCTTGGCAGGCCTTAAGTGTCAGGCTGAGGAAGCAGGGAGAAAATGCAGTGAGACACTGGGGGTGAAGATGGGAGTGATCCACTGGAGAAGCAGAGGACAGCTTTAAAGAGGAGAGTCCTAAATAAAACCAAGAAGCTTGAAAAGGAGGGAGTAGAAAGAGGAGATGGGAGACACAAAATAGAGAAATCAAACCAAGGGACAGACAGGTCAGTCTGGGGTAAAGAAAGTATAAGAATAAAGGAAGTCCAACAAAGAATAAAAAAATAAAGAATAAAAGAAGAAAGCCGAGAATAGGGATTTGTTTTCACCTTCGCAGTTAACATTCTTATGTGATACTACCTATTTGAAAACCAGGGTCCACAAACTGGAACCAAATCAACATTGTTGATAGTTAACTAATCCGCTAACATTCACAGTCTTGATCTTCATTTGATAGACAGAAATTTACATGAGTTGACAATACATTTTGAAATAAGCAGCTCGTCTTCTTATCCCTTCCATCTTCAGAGTCCGTTTACGTCTACAAAAGAAAACATTTTAAAACATTGAGAATGACTTTAGTAAGTACTTTACATATTACTAACTTTTTCTTATAGTCAGAGATGCTGAGATGTTCACAGTTGCCCAAAATATGTTGTTGACAGATATTCAGAGCTTCCTCCATGAGCATAAATTAACAGTACTGTATAAAATCATATTTCAAATGGCTTTTCTTACAGTTGACAATGAGTCAGCTCATTATAATAGACACATATGCACAGGTGTTTGACAGTTCCTTAATGGAAAAGAATATAAGCAGAGCAGAATCTTTACAAGTATACTGAAAAAGGAAACTGTGTTAGAAACAATATTTAACCTACATCTTTAGTGTTTTTAGAGTTACGTAATAATGTTTATTAAAACTGAAGTATAATTAACATAGAGTATTCTATTAGTTCCAGGTGTAAAATACAATGATTCAACAATTCCATACATTTCTCAGTGCTCATCAAGATAAGTGTACTCTTTTTTTTTTTAAATTTTATTTACTTATTTGACAGATGAAGATCACAGAGAAGCAGGCAGAGAGAGAGGAGGAAGCAGGCTCCCTGCTGAGCAGAGAGCCCGATGTGGGGCTCGATCCCAGGACCCTGAGATCATGACCTGAGCTGAAGGCAGAGGCTTTAATCCACTGAGCCACCCAGGCGCCCCAAGATGAGTGTACTCTTAATCCCCTTACTCTATTTCACCCATCATTCCCCCAACCCCGCAAACACCAATTTGTTCTCTGTATTTAAAAGTCTGTCTTTTATTTATTTGTAATACTAATGGTTCTGTAAAAATTACTTAACCATTTCTCATTTAATGAATGTGTCCCATGATTCTGCAAGACTTTCTCTTTGATATTTCTCAGTGCTACTTTGTGTCTCTATGACTCACAATCTCCCATTAGGTTTGCCTAACTCTCCAGCTTCTGTGCAGGAAACACTCTATCATGAATGCCATGTATACTAGAAGGAGACTGGTTACTAATCCTTGCTTGATTATGAACTGATAATTAAGGTATGAGCTGGTTCGGGGTTAAGACTTACCTCCCCATAAACATTTCTCAGAAAGAGATCTATATCTATCTATCTATCTATCTATCTATCTATCTATCTAATCATTTGTATTTTAAACAATAATTTTTTTTTTCCATTCTACAAGAGACCCAGAAGTGGGTCAGTTTCTACAGTAGGTAATGCAATGGTTCACAGATGTCATCAAGGACTCATAAAATTCTTTCTTCATTTTTTCTTCCTTTTTTCAAATTCTTTCTTCCATTTTTCAAATTCTTTCTTCCTTTTTTTCTTTGATATATTCAAAGTCACCTTCATCCTTAAGCTGATTTTTGTCATGGTCATAGATTGTGGCTGCAGATTCAAATCAACAATGGTCAGAGGAAGATGTACTCAAGACTTTTAGATCCATTTTTTTTTTTAAAGAGGTGAAGAAAGCTTTCTCAGCAGCCATCCAAGAGACTTGTTCTAATGTCTTGGTAAGGATTGAGTCGCATGTTTATTCCTAATCATGGAAAGGGGTGATTACAATGATGGGCTAACAGTGGCTCTCAGTTCTGGCTGCATTTGAAAGTTGGAAAAACTACTGATACCTGAATCCCACCCTCAGAGATCCTGGGACATTGAGTGTTTTAATGGAAAGATACATTGAAAGGGATTCTTAAAGGAAAGAAACCTTCAAGAGTTAAAGAAATAAAAAAGGTACAACAGGAAGTAGAATGTGTATTTTTATTTTTATTTATTTTTATTTTTAAAAAAGATTTCATTTATTTATTTATTTGACAGAGAGAGACATAGTGAGAGAGGGAAACCAGGGAGAGAGAGACAGAGTGAGAGAGGGAGCTGCAGAGGTAGAGGGAGAAGCAGGCTTCCCGCTGAGCAGGGAGCCTGATGCGGGGCTGGATCCCAGGGTTCTGGGATCACGACCTGAGCGAAAGGCAGACACTTAATGACTGAGCCACCCAGGTGCCCCAGAGAGCATGTATTTTTAAATGAAACTTCCCCAGCCACCACAGAGGTCTACTGTTAAGGCAGGAAAAAGTTCAGTCTCAAGAAATGTTAGCATCATCCTTTACAGAGGTTTGCCAATAAGGCTTGTGCTGTGTGGCTGGAGAATTGCATGAATATATTATGGCCGCTTCAGCTCTTTGGCCTGGGACTGACTGTGTCCTAGACATCTGACCGCATCTGTGAAGCCACAGAACGCCCTTTGTGCTTTCGTGCATGTTGAATGGGTGAGTGCAGGCTGACATCCTGATCTCCCTGCTTCTAGGTCCTTCACTCTGGCACCTGACTGCATCTCTTTGAGGTGACTTGTGGGACAGTGAGGCCTTTGTGGAGGGCGACAAATACAAACCTTGTCATTACTTCTCCTCTCTATCTAGAATGATGAATTTTGGCTTATTTATGACAACTGGAAGAAAAAAAATTAAAATGTAATATCTGTTATACTCTGTATAGTCCTGCTTTATTTAGATTCTTTTCTTAGGACTCCTTACTATATACTGTTAGATGTGCTGTCCAAAACACGGAAAATTTTCTAGCTTTTTATTCCAAAGACTCACAATAAGGTAATAGAGAATATTTCAGTGTTTTCTTATTGTAAAAATACTAGCTCAGGAATGGTTCTGTGGGACTCTTTCCTGAATGCCTGATCGAGATCCCTAGCTGTCTAATGCATGTGTTCATGATTCATTTACTGAAGTTTTAGAGTAGTGAGCCCTGACTTTTAAAAAATGAGGAGTTCTGGGGCACCTGGGTGGCTCAGTGGGTTAGCACCTCTGCCTTAGGCTCAGGTCGTGATCCTAGGGTCCTGGGATCGAGCCCCACATCGGGCTCTTTGCTCAGCAGGGAGCCTGCTTCCTCCTCTCTCTGCCTGCCTCTCTGCCTACTTGTGATCTCTGTCTGTCAAATAAATAAATAAAATCTTTTAAAAAAATTAAAAAATGAGGAGTCCTGAGTTGTTTCAGTTGGACTCCTAAGGACAGATAGCCTCCCCAGAAAGGCAGAAACATAAGACCAGATGGCAGTTTTATTTCTAACCCAGAGCTTCCTAATAACCAATTTTTTTTTTCTAATTTCAGGAAAGACAACTCTTATGATTTTCTCATTTTCCTCATGGGTACAAGTAGGACTATGAAAAGTACTTCATTTTAATTCCTCTCCCATCACAGCTATGAATAGGCATCGCATGACATATTTTATAGGCATTATCTCACTTATTGTTCATAATGACCCAACCAAGTTAGGCATTTTGTCCTTGTTAGAGATGAGGGAATTAGAAAGAAACATGTTCAAGGTCACACAGCCAGTAGTGGTAGAGCCGGGATTTGAATCCAAGATCTAACTTGAAAACTAGTGCTGAGATGGGTTTAACTTGGAAGCTACCCTTTCATAGGTGATATGAGCACTAAACAAATGGATAGATGATAGAAAGGTAGACAGACAGACGGATGGATAGATAAATGTGTAAGTTGTTGGTTTGCTACAATATTGGATTACCTAATATTGGATTTGTTGCTTAGTGAATATTTTTAAAAACTTAACTTTAAAAATATATATTGGGCTGGAACACCTAGATGGTTTAGTTGATTAAGTGTCCAACTCTTGATTTCAGTTCAGGTCATGATCTTGGGGTCCTGGGATTGAGCTCTGTGTCTAGCTCTGTGCTCAGTGGGGTGGCCGCTTGAGAATTCTCTCTATCCGTCTCCCTCTGCCCCTCCTCCCTCATCACACACTCTTAAATAAATAAATAAATAAATAAATCTTTAAAATATGTCTATATATAGGGCCTACGAAGGGATATAATTATTGCCAGCTAATAATAACAGCCACTACAATAATGACAGTCATTAGAATTAATTGTACACTTATTATGAGTAAGGTGTTCTGCTAGGCACCTTATATAATAATAATGATGATGATAAAAAGAACAATAGTGCTATCATTACTACTACCAAGTAAGAACAAATAGTAATTAAAATTTATTTTAATTTGAAATGTCCGAGCTTCTTTTCCAAATACTTCACGTGGATATCTCAACCCTTCTGACAACCATATGAGGTGGGTTCCATTATTCTTTTCATTTTTCAGATGAGGGAATGGAGGTGTGTAGATGTGAAGTACTTTTCTCAGGATCATCTAGGTGGTGAGTAGCAAAGGTAAAGTTTGAACCCAGGTCATTTGATTCTAAAGTCATGTATTATACTACATGATGTGATGAGGTCATTGAAATAAAATAATATATATGATGTGGTCATTGAAATAAAATAATGTTTCTTTAAACTCAGCTATGGTCTCAGGGCATGTGTGTGGCTCACAGATTCTGCTTGAGATTCTCTCTTTCCCTTTCCCTCTGCCCAAACTTGCCTCAAATAAATAATTCAGTTTTAAAAAAAAAAAAACCCAGCTATGATCTCTTTCACTGAATTACATTTAAGAATAGTCATTCTTATGGTGATAAGACTCTAGGTCAATATTCAATAACAAATATGTATAGTGTTAAAGAGATGAATTGCCTAAATTAGATTCTCTTAAAAGTCTCCAGGACACATTGTTTTCAATATTATGCCCTATGGACAGGCTCACATAAAGTAGTTCCATAAATACTGCTTCTTGGATTTCAGCAAATCTATTTTCAGTTTTAATGAAATTTTGAATTTTTGACAATAAACTTATTAGAGCAGACCATAGAACAAGTCTTTCCTCAGAATCAATTAAAATCTAGGACAATACATTTTATTTTTATGCAAGACTGCCATTCTTAAATTTTAAAATTTGAGTATTTCAGTAAGTGAGTTTTAGACTTTGTGGACTTACTGATTTGTCTGTAGAGTTTGTAAAATGGATGTGCCATGTTTTTCTTACAGTTCACTGCCGCTGATGAAAATGCAGTTGGGGGCACCTGGGTGGCTCAGTGGGTTAAGCCTCTCCCTTCAGCTCAGGTCATGGTCTCAGGGTCCTGGGATCGAGCCCCGCATTGGGCTCTCTGCTCAGCAGGGTGCCTGTTTGCCCCTCTCTCTCTGCCTCTCTGCCTCCTTGTGATCTCTCTCTCTGTCAAATAAATAAATAAAATCTTTAAAAAAGAAAGAAAGAAAGAAAGAAAGAAAATGCAGTCGGTTTTTATACCTACTAATCTCCCACAGGTGAGCAGAAGGGTACTCAAGGGGTTCTCTTTGATGGCAAAGATGATTCTACTCAATTCAACATGGAATTCAAACTGCTGTGTTCATTGTGTTAGGCTCTATGGTGATGCAAAGAGGTGGCTGAGTGCCTGTTCTTGAGTGGCTCCAGCCAGTGGTAAGGTGGAGCCTTCATAAAGGACTCTTACTTAGGCTGGTGGTTATGCATACTGTTAACAGTCAAGCAAACCCAAGTGCTTTAACCCAATATGTGATTGAAAGAGTTTACTTCTGATTGAGGAGGGGTTCTAGGAGGTGTTCTGTTTGTTGTTGTTGTTGTTTTTAAAGATTTTATTTATTTGTTTGACAGAGAGAGACACAGCGAGAGAAGGAACACAAGCAGGCTGAGCGGGGGTGGGGGGGAGAAGCAGATTCCTTGCTAAGCAGGGAGCCTGATGGGGGACTCAATCCCAGGACCCTGAGATCATGACCTGAGCCAAAGGCAGACGCTTAAGGACGGAGCCACCCAGGCGCCCCTGTGGGAGGTGTTTTAAGAAATGGAATTTGAACTGGATTTAAAAGTTATTATGCAAGACGTTAAGGTTGGTGTATGGGAGGGAAGATCATTAGCAGGAGTACGAGCTTTGGAGCCATACATACGGGCCAAGCTAAGAATAGTAGACCATACTCTTTTCTCTGTTGACATTGGGTATGTTGCCTCACCTTTTCCCACCTTGGTTTTCTCACCTGCTAAAAGAGGACTAATTATTTGCTTCATAGAGGTTTTCTCCTCCTCTCCTGGATGAAGGATGGAGAGAGAGAGCGAGTGAGGCGTGCACACACATGTGACTGGGGGGGAAGGGCAGAAGGAGAGGGAGAGAGAGAATCCTAAGTAGACTCTGTGCCCCGTTGATCTCACAACCCAGCGATCATGACCTGAGGCCAGACCAAGAGTCAGATGCTTAACTGACCACACTACCCAGGGGCCCCTGCTTCATAGAACTTTGTAAGGATTATATGAGAACTTAAAAAACGTGCCTAATATAGTACCTGAAATGTTATAGGTACTTGGTAAACTGCATGAGGATACACAGACCACGTGTACACACAAACACTCAAGAAATAATGTGCCCATGTGCATACAGGTTGTCACATTTTTAGTATTTTATTGGAGAATTGCTAATTGATAGTCAGAATTAGGGGAGTTTTGTTTAATTTTTAGCTATTTCTTCTCGCCCCTTAAGTGATTTTTACATGGTTTGGCAGTCCTCCTTTGATACTCGTAAGAGGGATCCTAGATTTTTCTGGAAATTAAAGTTGCCCAGGAAAAGAGGGAGTTCTGAGGTGAAGATATGGAAAGGTATACCTCAGGCACAGTACTTTTTACAAATTTGGAAGTCTATTTCCTATTTTTATGTAATAAAAAGCAGAAAGCAAAATCTATTTATTTTAAGAATGGCTTAATCTTTTATGTGGGAGACAAATACTGTTATTACTGAGAGAACGGAGCAACCATTGACCTGTGAATGACGGTGGTTACCTAATAGTATGCAGAGTGGGCAGCGAGTCCACTGGAAAGCAGCCCAAGGTGGAGAAGGGATGCCGTAAATGAGAACGCTTTCTTCTCTGAGTTCTCATCTACAGAGTGAAGGAGCCTCGCCTTTTACATTAGATGAGGACATCACAGAGGATGTCTGCCAGAGATGAAGAGGTTTTGTTCTCTGAGTGGACCCACTGGGAGGCTGGCTGGAGGGGGGGGGGCACCGCCTCGTCTATTTGAATGACTAGAAATGTGGCATGGTGCCCAGAAATGAGGTCAGAGCCTTTGGATGTGGAGGAGAGGTTTTTCAAGCTTTTTTTTTTTTTTTTTTTTTTTTTCCGGTGTGATAGGCTGACTCATGGGAAACAAATCAATTCCACAGGAATTTGTCCCTGAACCTAGGTTTTTTAGTTGAGGAATCAATTCAGAGAAAAAATTGCTTATTTATTTTGTCTTAACAAACAGTTTACCCTGAGTAATATTGGGTGACCTGTAGGTTAATCATATTCCATTCAAGCATCTCTCTTTAAAAACGCTACTATTGTTCTGTATAAATTTCTTTTTTTTTTTTTAAAGATTTTATGTATTTGACAGAGAGAGAGAAAACATAAGCAGGGTAGTGACAGGCAGAGAGAGAAGGAGAAGCAGGCTCCCTGCTGAGCAAGGAGTTGGATACTGGCCTCAATCCCAGGACCCTGAGCCCAAAGCAGATGCTTAGCCAACTGAGCCACTGAGGTACTCCTATTCTGTATAAATTTCTAAAAAATAAATATATATGAGGACTTCTTCCAAAGAATGCTTTTTGACAAGATGGAAGTTGGGAATAATTATATTAAACATGACCTATCCTAAGAATTGTACTGTTAAGAATTCCTCTTTAGGGGCACCTGGGTGGCTCAGTGGGTTAAGCCTCTGCCTTCAGTTCAGGTCATGATCTCAGGGTACTGGGATCGAGCCCCACATCGGGCTCCCTGCTCAGTGGGGAGCCTGCATCCCCCTCTCTCTGCTTGCCTCTCTGCCTACTTGTGATTTCTCTCTGTGTCAAATAAACAAATAAAATCTTAAAAAAAAAAAAAAGAATTCCTCTTTAAACATAATTATATTAATTTTATTCAAATAAATATTATTGTCATTTTGTCAATGTTAGTTATAGTCAATATTATTAATCCATTCCTATTTATTTATTTATAAAAAAGATTTTATTTATTTATTTGACAGAGAGAGATCACAAGTAGGCAGAAAGGCAGGCAGAGAGAGAGGGAGAAGCAGGCTCCCTGCTGAGCAGAGAGCCTGATGCGGGGCTCAATCCCAGGACCCTGAGATCATGACCTGAGCTGAAGACAGAGGCTTAACCCACTGAGCCATCCAGGCGCCCCAATTCACTTCTATTTAATCATAACTACATTAATGAGCCCTCTCATTAAAGAGTGAGTGGGTATTTTAAGTGGCATACACTTCACAGTGTTTCACTTCTAGGATATGTTCAGAAACCAACCATAATATTTAATGGAGAAATTTTTAAATATGCAATTTGTAAATTAGGAATTGTCTGTATTGTTTTAAAAGTAATTAAACTGAATGTGAGGTATTTTTCAGTAGTTGACATTGTGCAATTTTAAGTTTGTTATTATTGAGAGCTTCACATGAATGGTTTAGTGGAAAATAAGATTTTAAAATGTTAGCATTAAAAAAAGAGGGACTAGAATAATCTTGGTGGAAATTCTTACAACAGTTTGTTTTTAGATGTGAATCTTGATTTTAGGATATATTCTTTTAGATAATATAGAATCTAAAAGATGTTCTCCAAAAGCTTTTAAAATGTATTTAAAATGAAAATAAGGAAGCTGTTATAAAATATTCTGATTCCAGGGTCAGTGAAGACATTTTTATTGGTTATAGAATAAGAGTTTGTTTTCTTAATGACACTCTGAATGGTTATATGTTGTGGTTTTTTAGGTGGATCTGCTGTTAAAATGTTTGCCAACTTCTCCAAAAAATAAAAGGTATTGTTTAATTCTTCTAGTTCAAACATGGAAATTTTAGAGAACTCAGATAAGTAACTGCCTATTTCTTGTGAGATACACCAAGAATTGTATTAATTTAAAAATGATATATAAAGTGGAGCAATTCCTGGGACATGAATGAATATGCCAAATATATATTTCTTTTTAGAATGAATGAAATACTGCTTCCATATAGATATAAGTGGGAAAAGAAGTTTGAACTACTTTAGAACGTTATACAGAAGGTATGTGGAATGATTCTACTTAGTAGACAAATATTCTACAATTTCTGTGAACATTTTTTTTAAAGCTGTCATGAACTATCAAGTATATATTCTATAATTACATTCTGGAATATAGTCTGTAGAACATAATAACTTAGTTTATTTGATAATGACCATAAGACATAATTTTTATTACAGAGACCATTCCAAAATGGCATTTGATCCAATTTCTATATGCCTTATGATGTTTTGAGGGCCATATTTAAATACTTCTATTTATATACTTTATAAATAAACCAGAAAAATTTAAAAAATCATTAATTCAAAGCATATTTAAGGACTTTGGGGTACACATTGTGAAGAAAAGAGATTTAAAAAAAATGCCTGCTCTTGTGAAAATTACTTTTAAATTGGAGGAAATGGATAATAAACAACATAATAGATATATAAATCACGTAGTTTGGTGCTAAAATCTATGAAAGCGGGGACAAGGCAGAGTACAGGGGAATGGGAGTAAGCTATTTCAGGAAAACAAATTTTTTTTTCTTATGTTGGTTGCTTGTTTGATAAAATAAATAATATATAGCAGTTCAAAATCTAGTGGTAAAAATGGTGCTGGTGTGTAAGGCAAAACATGTATATAATGCAAAAGAGAAATAATCTTTAAATTCTTTCCTATGATTCTATGATTTCAATCTAATTATGAACATTAAATCATACCTATACCACATACTTTTTATATTCCAGGCCCTGTAATTGAACACAGTGAGTGGTTATAACCTCCTTCCAAAATTGGATATCAGATTGGTCCTTATGCCTACAGTGCACATTTTTGAGGTAAATATGTAATAAATTTTATATATACATAAAGACTTAGATACAGATATTCATTGCATCAATATTTTCAGAAATAGAAAACTGGAAACAGGCCAAATGCCCATCAATGGAGGAATGGATAGATAAATTATGGCCATATTAGAAATTATGGAATAGTTAAAACATTGAACTAAGATTACATATGTTGTCACGGAACACTCTTTAAGATATGCTGTTAAGTTTTGAAGAAAATAAGTCTCAAGGCAACATGTCTAGTAAGACGATAATAGTAAACAAATTCAAACAAGATAAACTATGTATTTTGGATGTATGATAGATCACTTTATTTCCCAACTCTTCCCTTTGCTTCTGTAATAGAATTGGACATTAACAGCATTTCTATACGAAATGTTGACATTGTCACATAATGAATTGCTGTAGTTATTTGTGTCTGTATATCCTTTGCCCATCGTCTTCCTGGACATAGAATGTGTCTTGATTAATGGAATGCTAGAGGGCAGGATGTGAGCAGAAACTTTAAATGTACTCGTCTGGTTTTGCCTGATCTCTTATACATCTACTGTCTGCCATGAGAACTTAAATTGATCTAGAGCCTGAAGCAGAGTTGCCCTTGCGTCCAATAATCCCTTGGCCAATGAAAATAAATGTTCTGGGGTGCCTGGGTGGCTCAGTGGGTTAAAGCCGCTGCCTTCGGCTCAGGTCATGATTCCAGGGTCCTAGGATCGAGCCCCGCATCAGGCTCTCTGCTCAGCAGGGCGCCTGCTTCCCTTCCTCTCTCTCTCTGCCTGCCTCTCTGCCTCCTTGTGATCTTTGTCTGTCAAATAAATAAATAAAATCTTTTAAAAAAAATGTTCTAAGTCACTGATTTTTGAAGTTGATCATTATGCACTGTTATTGCTACAACAGCTGATCAATAAAATATGTTTGTGTGTGAGTCCTTAGAAAAGATCAGGAACAATAACCACCAGAGATTAATCTTTATCTCTAAGAATTCAGATTGGTTGTAAAGAGGGAATTAAAATTACTTTTTATACTGTTGAATTTATTTTAATTTTTTAATTCAAGTTTTGAGTAAGTGATATACTTTTTATGTTTCACACATCAAAACAATATTATAGACACTGAGAAGATTAGCTCCCACTCTTTTCTCCATCCACCCCATTTCTGCCACCTATACCTAGTAAGTTTGTGTCTTGTTAATCTATCAAGTTCTTTATGACAATAAGGCAAAAAAAAAAATGTGTTTTCTTATTTTTTCCCCTTTAGTACCTATGTTTTGTTCTTTTTTTTTTTTAAGATTTTATTTATTTATTTGACAGACAGAGATCACAAGGAGGCAGAGAGGCAGGCAGAGAGAGAGGAAGGGAAGCAGGCTTCCTGCTGAGCAGAGAGCCTGATGTGGGGCTTGATCCCAGGACCATGGGATCATGACCTGAGCCAAAGGCAGAGGCTTTAACCCACTGAGCCATCCAGGCACCCCGTATGTTTTGTTCTTGATACTGATTTTTTTCTTGCATTTGTATGTAATAGGGATCTTGTCATTTCCGTACACACATAATTTACTCCTTTTTTTTTCTTTTTACAATTGCATAATATTCCACAGTGGGAGGTAACTTAGTTTATTCAACCAGTCCAATATTTGCTAGGCATTTGGATTATTGCTAGACCTTTTCTACTACAAAACAGTGTCCACAAAGAATAATCTGGTACATATCATTCTATAAGTGCAGAAACTTCTGCAAATATAGTTCATCTTTTCTTTTCTAGTTTTTATGCATTAAATGTTTTCTCTTGTATAAATATATAGATGAATACATTTAATACAATGTTAAATAGCAGTGTTAATAGAGGCCGTCATTTTCTGATTCTTCCAGTGTTTTTCTCCTTAAGAAAGATGCTGGTGTTTGGTCTGGGCTGATCTATGATGTTATATCGACTGGGTTCTTTGCAATAGACAGTTAAAGATTGTTTCTCTGTTCACACACTTCTGACACCAAATGTGTGAGGTTTTCACTACAGGCAATTCACCAGTTCTCTGTAGACACCAACTGGGTGTTCCTACAGTTTGATTCAATTCCAACAGTAACTGCCTGGAGCTAAGACAGACCCCTCAGGTTATAGGCTCAGTCCCATGGGGCTGCCTCTAACTTCAGATGCCAGTTGCAGGTAATGGGTTCCTAGGTTACTTATGCTTCTGTCCAACTTGATTACAAAGTGGAGGTTCCCATGACTTCCTCTTCAGGTTCTATAATCTGCTATTACATGTTACAGAACTCAGGGGAATACTTATTATTACTAGTTCATTATTAAAGCTATAAAGGACACAAATGAACAAATGGAGAGGTGTACAAGGTGAGGTCCGAGGGGTTACATGTGTAAGAACTTCAGTCTCTGCGGAATTTGGGTGCGCTACCTTCCTGGTATGTAGAGGTTTTCACCAATTTGGGAGCTCTCTGAACCCCCTTATTTAGGATTTTTTATGAAGGTTCCATTACATAGTTGTGATTGATTAAATCCATTGGCCGTTGGTGATTAAGTCAATCCTCAGCCCCTTTCTCCTCCCTGGATGTTGGAGAGTGGGGCCAAAACTTTCAACCCTCTAATCCCATGATTGGTTCCTCTGATAACTAGCCCCTATCTTCCAGGAATCATCTCATTTGCTTTAACTCAGGTATGACTTTGAAAAGAGCTTATTATGAATAACAGACGATGCTCCTTTAGCTCCTCCCACTCAGGAAATTACAAGGGCTTTAGCAGATTTTATGCCAGGAACTGGAGATAAAAAACAAACCTCTATTTCTTATTATATCCTGAAATCTTATTATATCACAATACAATCAAACTAAGTAATTAATGAGAGTTTAATGAAGAGAAACCTTTTATAAAATGTTGGGCAGTATTAGGGATACCCAAAAGGGATGGTGACATTTATGGAACCAACAATGGTGAGGTGGCATGTCACTCTTTAGGACCAAAGGGAAAGTAGGAAATGGAGGTTCTGGGAACAGAGAGCTATAGGTGAGAGCCTCCCGAAAGAAACTGCAGCCTTCAGTAAGAAGTCACTTTAACCCTGCAATCTTGTCTAACTGACTTAATCCAAACAGAAACCACAGTTGTGGGATGCCTCTGTGGTTCAGTCGGTTGAGGTCATGATCCCAGGGTCCTGGGACCGAGTCCCGCATTGGGCTCCTTGCTTAGTGGGGAGCCTCCTTTTCTCTCTGCCTCTGCCTGCCACTCTGCCTGCTCGTGCTCTCACTCTCCAACAAATAAATAAATAAAACTTTAAAAAAAAAAAAAAAAGAAAGGAAAGATAGAAACCACAATTGTATGGTTACTGCGGACCATACAAGACACACTGCCAGGATAGAAAACAGGATGAAGAGGGAAAGTGGATTTAGAAGGCCCAAGCAGAGATGACTCAGCCCACACATTAAGGAAGCATCCACTGAATCCTTTTTTACTGAATGCTTTAAATTTAAGAATGCGATTGAATTTGTTAAATTACGTTCAGTATCCATGGAGATGATCACAGGGTTTCCTTTATAGAGCATCCGTAAAATAATAAGTTCTGTTAAGACAGTGTGTTACATTTGTTAATATTGAGCCATCTCTTCATGCCTAAATCTAACTTTATGCCTATGGTTTTACCTCTTTTTAAACTTCATAAAAATTGAATAACAAAATATGTGTCTGCTTCTTTTGTTTACTCTTTTGAGATTCATCCATTTGTGTACAGATATGTGTAGATATGTTTTATTTGATGAATATTCTATCCATTCTATTATTGAATATCTTTCTACTATTGAATATTCCAACTTAGGCTATTAAAAATATTGCTGCTGAACATGCTTATAAATGTCTTTTAATGTTCATGTGTACGTATTTCTATTTACCTAGGAATAAAATTCCTGGGCTGCTAGGAGTGCTTATTTTAAGCTTTACTAGACACTGCTAGGCAGTTTCCGAAGTAACTGTACCAGTTTATGCTCCCAACAGCAACATACTAGTTCCCCGGTTGCTCCATATTCTTGCTAACTTCTTAATTTTAGCCATTCTAGTGGGTTTTGAATGGTATCTCAATGTGGTTTTATTTTAATTTGCCTCCTGCCTAATGAGGACAGATATCTTCTCATGTGTTTATTGGACATTTTTTTTTAATTTTTAAAAAGATTTTATTTATTTATTTGACAGAGATCACGAGTAGGTGGGAAGGCAGGCAGAGAGAGAGAGAGAGGAGGAAGCAGAGCAGAGAGCCTGATGTGGGGTTCGATCCCAAGACCCCGGGATCATGACCTGAGCCAAAGGCAGAGGCTTTAACCCACTCAGCCACCCAGGTGCCCCGTGTTTATTGGACATTTACATATTCTCTTTTTTAAAGTGACTATTCAAGTTGTTAGCTAATTTTTCTATTGGATTTTTTTTTCTAATTTATTTTTTGAGTTCTTTATATATTTTGGATATGAGTCCTTTGTCATATTTTTTTGATTATATTCTCTTACATCTGACTTTGCCTCTTTACATTATTGGGATTCTTTTTGGCAAATATAAAGTCTTAATTTTTATGTGGGCTGGTTAGTTAATATTTTGCCATATGGCTACTGCCTTTTTTCCTCTTTATAGTTTTTGCTTTTCCAAAGTTCCTGAAAATAAGAATTATTCTGTTTTCTTTTAAAACTGCCCTGTCCAAAACCATAGTGACTATCTACATATAGCTACTTAAATTTAAATGTATGCTAATTAATGTTAGATTACATTAAATAAAAAATTCAGTCTCTCCACTGCTCTAATAACAGTTCAAGTGCTCAGTAGCCACAGATGGCTCAATGGCTACCCTTGTCAGATACAGCAAATATAGAATATTTCCGTTGTCACAAGCATTTCTATTGGACTGTGCCATGAAGAAAGTGGGAGGATGAAGAATTAAGCTAGAACCATATTCCTATAGGAACTAGAGGTTCTGGGGCACCTGGGTGGCTTAGTCAGTTAAGCACCTACCTTCGGCTCACGTCATGATCTCAGGGTCCTGGGATGGAGTCCTGCATCAGGCTCCCTGCTCAGTGAGGAACCTGCTTCTCCCTCTCCATCTGCTTGCCACTCCCTTTGCTGTGTTCTCTCTCATTCTGTCAAATAAATAAAATCTTTAAAAAAAGGAACTAGATCTCCTTATATTTGATTTTTAACAATGAGAATTAATCATGTTATTTTTACAATTAAAATAAGAAAGCAGAAAAATTAATTTATTTCGTAAGTTTTGTTTTGAAAAGAAGCACTATGATTGTAGGAATATTGTAATCTGGTACCTAGACAAATCTCTAGATCATTTGACCTATAAGCTAACAGGAACACAAATTTGGTATTTGACTGACCATGATAGAGCCAAATCCCCAAACAGACTCCTATTGCCACATAGAGATGTTTAAGAAACCTCCTCCAACCATTCCGATTAGTTTGGAGGCCACACTAAATGGTTCCACTTTAAAAATCTCCTTAATTCAAAAATATTTACTCCTCTTTTTAACATATTTTCTTTTATTTTTGTCTTTAGTACATTAAATATTTTTTTTGTTTTGTTTTTCTAAAACAGCTGATAACCTTTTCTTTCATTGTAAAGATCATGGTTGTCTAGAGATTATCATATAGTTTTGAGGCAAAAGTTTATAAATATTTTCCTTGGTTCAATTTTAAATTGATAAAATTTATAAGTAGGATTTTAAGTAATTTGTGTGATTTTTCAGTGCGGACCCACATAGGAATCCAATGGTTAATGACTGCCTTCTACTTGATGAACTCCTTCAGAGATTAAAGGGTAACTTGTTAGCCACTTGGAAAATAAACAGGTTGGTTAAAGCCCATGTAGTCCTGAACTATTCTAATTTCCAAAGGTACCTGTCAGACTTTGAACCAGAGAAAAGTGACAAGTTGAAAGGACTAAACAAAGATTCGCTTCCTGAAGGGTCTACTGACAATGATAAAACATTTCATTCACAGACAGCCTGGGTGTGGGTGTTTTACCCTAAAGATAACAATGCAGGTTTCATGATGGTTTTGCAGCATATTTATATTTTGGTGACTTAATTTTTCTTTTCTTTCTTTTTTTTTTTTTTAAGATTTCTTTATTTATTCGAGAGAGGGAGAGGGAGTGCACATGCAGGAGCTTATGCATGTAGCAGGGGGAGAGGATCAGGGGGATGTGAAGGGGTGAGGGGAAGAGGTAGGGGAGGGAGAGAGAATCTGAGGCAGACTCAGCGCTCAGTATGGAGCTGTCCCAAGACTTGATCTTATGACCCTGAGATCATGACCTGAACCCAAACCAAAAGTCAGTTACTTAACCGACTGTACCACCTAGGCAACTTAATTTTTCTAAACAGAACGCAGTCTACATTTTCTCAAAACAGAAGAATATTGAAATCTGACAAGTTCTCTATAGTACATACTTCCAGAGCATACTGTATACTCTTCCAGCACTTTTCACAATTTTAATGATTTCATTATTTTGAAATTGTTTGCCTAATATCTGTCTTTCCAGCTATACTGTCAGCTACAGAGGAAAGGGCTGTGTTTGTTTTGTCTAAAACTATCTCCACTTTTTTTTAAAAAAAGATTTTATTTATTTACTTGTCAGAGAGAGAGCACAAGCAGGGGGGAGCAGCAGGCAGAGGGAGAAGCAGGCTCCTTGTTAAGCATGGAGCCTGATGCAGGACTTGATCCCAAGACCCTGGGATCATGACCTGAGCTGAAGCCAGATGCTTAACCAACTGAGCCACCCAGATGTCCTTATCTCCACCTATTCATACAGTATCCAACCATCTGTGTATACTAAGGCTATGGGAAGCTTAGAATTTAAAACTGCTGGTACACCTGGGTGGCTCAGGTAGTTAAGTGTCAGACTTGTGGTCAAGCTCACTCAGGTCATGGTCCCAGGGTCCTGGGATCAAGTCTGCATGGAGCTTCACATGTTGGGCTCCATGGTCAGTGGGGAGTTGGCTTGAGGCTCTCCTTCTGCCCCTTCCCCCTCCCATGTGTGCTCCTTCTCTCTCTCTCTCAAATAAATAATCTTAAAAAAACTAAAACTGCAAATAAGCACTCCAATGTTTGTAGGTTTACTTGGACTCTTATTCTAAGATGGTTTTTCAAAAGCTTGCTCAATAGAATTTCTAAAAATTGGTATAATAAGTAGTACCTATTATAAACCTACTTTCTGGGGTGCCTGGGTGGCTCAGTGGGTTAAAGCCTCTGCCTTCGGCTCAGGTCATGATCCCGGGGTCCTGGTATTGAGCTCCGCATCAGGCTTTCTGCTCAGCAGGGAGCCTGCTTCCCCTTCTCTCTCTGCCTGCCTCTCTGCCTACTTGTGATTTCTCTCTGTGTCAAATAAATAAATAAAATTTTAAAAAAACCCTACTTTTACCCATAGTACTCTGCTTTCTGTTATCTTTTTCTCTTCTACTCTTTCACTGACATTACTTTGTCTCTTCTACTAGATCGATTATCTTTAGTGCCAGGATGTAGTATTTCCAGGAGGGACTCAATTTTTCCTAATTGATTGATTAACTGCTTGGTTGAATATATAAAGAATCACCAATCCATTTTTTTTTAGCATAAATGTCCTTACTGAGTGAGCTTCTATCAAGAAAAAAAATTCTTAAGCAAAAGTTACACTTTGATTTAAATATATTTACTCCAGTCCTCTTAGTGGGGAAACATAAATTATGAAATATTTAATGTATTATAAAAATGTGAGCTATTTATAAATAAAATCAGCCAGAACTCAATATTTATAAAAGTGTTATTTCCATCTAAACACTGTCCTTAAGAAAAAAAAATTTTTGTAGATCTTATTTATTTATTTTTGCAAGACAGAGAGAGGGAGAGAGAGAGAGCACATGCATTAGTGGAGGGTGAGTGCAGAGAGAGAAGCAGACTCCCCACAAGTGGGAAGCCTAATCTAGGACTTGATCCTAGGATGCTGGGATCAGGGCCTGAGCCCAAGGCAGATGATTAACTGCCTGATCCACCAGGCACCTTTCGAAAGAAACTGTTCTTAAAGATAAGCCTAAGTGCACCTTTTGGGACTGCCTCAAATGTTGAGAATTAACGCTGATGAGTGGCTTCTGTAAAACCATCTTGTTATGATCTAAAAGATTAATATTCTCATGAGGATGATAACCAGACTCTGAAGGGATTTTGATAGAAGATTTCTTTTTTTTTTAAATATTTTATTTATTTATTTGACAAACAGAGATTAAAAGTAGGCAGAGAGAGAGGAAGGGAATCAGGCTCTCCGCTGAGCAGAGAGCCGGATGCGGGGCTCCATCCCAGGACCCTGGAACCATGACCTAAGCTGAAGGCAGAGGCTTTAACCCACTGAACCACCCAGGTGCCCCTGAGAGAAGATTTCTAAAATACATTTTTAGTGATGACAGTTTGTGAAATAAGTGTAAGAACATTTCTGGTGGAATACTTGAAGGAAGTTTGACTGATAGGTTCTATAGTATCTGCTAAAGTCTCATTATAGTTTGGGTATAAAATATTTGTAGACTACCTCAGAATTTATAAAGTTTACTTCCATGTTGCATCTCATGTAATCTTTAAAACCAGGAGTTATTTGGAATCTACTTTGTTTTACGGAATGGGAAATTGAAATACAGAAGCATTAAGTGGTTACTCAGGACCTTTTAGTCAGTCTGCGGATTTCACAGTCCAGGGTCCCAAGGAAAGGTGATAAGGGAAAATCTGTATTCTAAAATGGCCCACTGAGTCAGCAAAGGAGTCCCAGCCACTGTCCTGGGGCTCTTCCAGGTTCTTCTCTCTGCCCTGCTTCCTGGGGCACCAAAAGTACCAAGTATGCGGAAGTAGAAGGGTATAAATCACCCTCCCTGCTTGTGCGTGGGGCTCAGACCTTTGGAGATCATTGTCCTCTGAGCCCACCATTATTAAAGAAACCTCAGATCCTCCAACATCTGCAAGTGCCTCTTGGGTCTTCTGCCAGGATCCAGTCCAGGTTCCCTAACAAAGGTAAGACTCTGTTCTTCGCGTTTGCCTTGGTGTCCTTCCAACGTGAAGAGCATGGGTTAGGATGGTTTGGTTTCCTACATGTATCAGTACAAAAACTAAGCACCAGGAAGCAGGGTCTCTACACTTTCAAGATGATGGAATCAAATGTAGCCAGAACAAAGGAACACGAGCTGATTCAAGCAGGTGAGAAAGTTCTCAAAGATATTTAAAAATACTTCTTTCAACTTTGCTTCTTTATGTAACAGTGTGAGTTTTTTAACCACTGAATTATGGACTTTTTTATTGAGGTGTATCATTGCAGGAGTGAAAAGTAAACATGACTTCTGTAAGAGCTGACTGGAAACTCTTCTTTTCCTTAGTCTCTCCTCTTACATACGCATGTGTCTGACATAAAATATACAAGATAACTCTTCAGCATTTTTTCCTTTTCTTCTCATTCCTAAGATTTTACTCTTGAAATCTTCGTTTATTGAGGGCTTGCTGGCATGTTCAGAATGGAGTGTTTTTTTGTTTGTTTGTTTTTTAAAGATTTATTTATTTATTTGACAGAGAGAGAGAGATCACAAGTAGGCAGAGAGGCAGGCAGAGAGAGAGGGAAGCAGATTCCTCGCTGAGCAGAGAGCCTGATGCGGGTCTTCATCCCAGGACCCTGAGATCATGACCCAAGCTGAAGGCAGAGGCTTAACCCACTGAGCCATGCAGGTGCCCCAGAATGGAGTGTTTTTATTTCAAAAGATGAACTTCAAATAAAACCTCTGATTCAGATTTTGGATTTTATTCTTGTTCCAGCAGGAACAAACAACATACTTAAAAAAATTTTTTTTTTTTTATTAAGTACATAACTTGGGAAAAGGATTCGAAAGAGGTGGTTCATCTAGCATCATTTAAGAGCTTCCAAATGACCCAAAGGGGAAGCTTGTGGCCTTTGGATTATCAAAAGATATAAACTTGTCTAAGAAAATCCCAACTTGTTTTTATCTACATTTAAGACATTGACAAGCATTTGATCTTGATGGTCCCAGTAAAATGTGATAGTAAACATATGAACTAATGCTTTTCTTTGTTTCCTTACTCCCTATTGCCCAAACTTAGAGCAACATTGAGTAAGATTAGAACTTTTTTGATTTTGACTTTCTCAGTGCTATCAAAAATGAAAAAGGTCAGTATTCATTTCATATGTTGATGCATATGAAATGTATATATGCATAATATATTTGTTATTTATGATCTTAAGCAGTAGTAGAAGTGGTGAATATTTTAGAATTCTAATTAATTATCTGGGTCTCTAGAAGAATATATTCTAGAAGACAAATATATTACCTAGTTGTGATCTGCCTAATTTACTATATAACTTGGAATCAAATGTAAAAAGAAATGAGAAATATTTAATTTGGGTAAAATATGGAATAAAGTAATAAATAGAATCAATACTAATATTCAGGATGTGACTAAGCAGAAGTTATAGAAGTTTCTTCCTATCTTCAAGTTTTATATTTATCATCTCATTGCTAATGAATTATTTTATTAATTAAACAAATAGTACCCCACCGTTTGCCAGCGCTTGTTCCAGGCTTTTGATATTTTAGGTTAATAAAATAGACAAGCAAAATAGACAACAAATCCTGCCCGCCAGTTAGCTATATATAATGTAGAAGCGTTTTATGCACATTCATGGTGTATATAAAATGCATGTGCACATTTAATAGATTTTAGTAACACAGTAAACAATGCTAATGGTGCATCTAAAAGCTAAAGAACCATTGGAAACACATCATATTAAGTCACATGTTGGAGACCCATCTATTCATTATGCAAAAAATACTTCACACACACACACTCAGCATGGAAATGGTTTATGAAAACTCATTCTTTACTGTTCTTAGTGGTTGTAATAACCATGGAATTGTAAATCCTAAAAATGCAATAACTTGGTATGGAGGGAGTGTGGATGGGAAAAGCTCTGTTTACTGATGTCTAAACAGCAATATCCCATGCATTTGTGGCAGTAATCCTCAATAATGCAGTATGGTTTCTTTTCTTGATGAGGTAGACTTGCCAAGCCATAGAGGACCAGTGCGGCTTGTAGTTTCTACACACTCCTTTTGGGTCAAGCAAGATGTCCTTGTTGGGACATTTTCATCTATTGATAGGAGACTGGAAAAAGAGGTGATTCCCTCCCCCCAAGACCTTCCAATGCTTTTCAAACTGTGGCTCAAGAATAGAGTATCTCTGGAAAAATATCAACATTTTCTTGAAGTATGAGACATAATTTTATTAAACAAATTATATAACTTACACTGATTTGTAAAGCATTCCTGTATATTTCTATTTATTACAAATTATGTATATATTTTTATCCATATTTATTAAATGACTTATTTATGTTATACTTTTTTTTACATTTAGAAATATATTGAGTATAAATAAAATGTCTTAGGTGAGTTTAGGGACATAGAAGAGATTTAAAAATCCTATTTCTACATTGATAACTAAAGAATCAATGATCTATCTGGTTGTTTTTAGGCACATTGAGACGATTTATCAGAGACAGAGTCATTCCAGAAATCCCCTTCAAAAAGCCAGTGATTCACCTAACTTAAGCATTTTAATAAAAAAGACCTTCTGTTCCTGTTGCTTTTGTCCCAGAATTGGGTGGTGGTGGGGAGGGCTGGAGGGAGGTTGTGAGGAGAAGCAAACTATAGAGTAAGCTTTTAAAAACAGACAAAATGATATTTTCCTTTAGAACGGGCAAGGCAAGTTTCACTGGAAGAAACACATCTCAGGTAAAGTGAGTTTTACTTTTATGCTTCATCTTCTTAAAACTGACTGCAGAGAGGCTCATTGTGTGCCCTATACTTTTTGTTCTGGGCACCTGAGCTTTGCACAATGTATCACTTATCAGTAGAACAAAAGACTCCTTCATCAGGCGAGGGCCCGGGAACATGACAGCTGCGGGCTCAGAGCCTCTGTAGGCTGTTACTTTGCTGGGAAGGAACAGGAAATAGACTATTCATGTGGACTTTCATGTCTAACCCTATTTAATTTGACTCAAGTAAGATTAGCCTCTTTCAAAACATATCCATCCATGTTAAATGGTAATCCTAGATGTTTGTTTCTTAGGAGAGATTTGGGTCAGAAATTGTAGAAAATAAATTGTATTATGTAGGTTTTACAGTAGAAACAATAACAATTTTTATTTATCCAAAGAGTGCTCTTGTATATTTTGAACAGCTTACATTTTAGAATAATATCTGTTTATTAAAAAATCACAGTATAAAAATAATAGGTTTTTATTTTTTTTTCTGACTGCAAGGCCAAAGAAAATCAGGAAGGATTTGTGCTGTTGATAGTGTCAATAAATATTTTAAAAATTTTCATTTCATTTCATTGTAGTTTAATTCTAAATATTGGTATTGTTATTGAGTCTATTCCTCTACTATTATGTAAATATATTTATTCTTGTAGCATTTTAAGATTGTACTCATATTCCCACTAAACTAAAAGGAAATTCTGTTGGGAAGGTTGCTAAAGTGTAGAACCCTAAACTCTTGAGCAGTTACAAAAGAAAAGACTTTCTTTACTAGCGCAAAGATTTCTTAGCCTCTATGTAGGTCACCCCATATGAGAATAATTTAATACAGAATATCTCATGCATAAGAAGTCAGCACTGATCATGTTTTCTTTCATTTCATTTTGTGTGTCCCTGACATAAATATTTGAGTAATCACTAATTAGAATAGACACAATGATATTTATGCCACAATATACTGTATGTCAAGACGGAAAACAGAATAATGTTATATATTTGCAATAGGATTAATTGTAGAACCTTATGAATTGAGAACTCTGGAGGAAAGAAAGTCTAATATATTAAAAAATTTAATAAAGTAAAAACATTTTACTAAACACCTAAATTTATAGCCTGACTCTTAGTGACTTAGTCAAGATATGTCAGATAGAGGTTCCTGTTTCAATAAATAGTTAAGAATTGCTTCTATCAGTTTTTGCCAGTAGATGCTTATATAAAGCTTGAAAATAATTTTCTTCTTTCCCGGAATTATCTCTTAATCTCTTATAATATTTTTGACACTGGTTTAGATACTGACAGTAGCTATAAATTAAAAAATGATATATTTTTGGCAGTTTGTTCATAAACACTGGAATATTTGTATTAGTCAACTGAATGACTAAAATTAATTTTATCACAGTATAATTACAAACTTATCATTTTGTACATCTTTAACCTCTATTTAGTGTTTTCTCATCTGTTTCAGGTTAGAACATTGGTCCAACATTCAATAAGGAATACCCGAAATTTGTATTTGGTTTGTTGATTTTGTTATAATTTTGTACCTGATTATATATGCATATCTATCTATATCTATAACATCTATATACTTATATATATCTATATATCTGTCTGTATAGTTTATTGATCTAGATATATAGAATATATATATCTACATATCTAAATAAAGATTATATATATCTATAGTTAGATATAAATATATCTACACACACCTTAGTCCATATACAATGGGCCTAATAAAAATGATTTTATAGAACTTCAAGAAGAACAATGAACTCATTTCTTTAAAAATATTTTTTTTTACTTTTCATAAAATTCTTATTACCTTGAAATAGACATGTTGAAATAGTAAAAAAGGAGTTTGAATTGAAAATTGAATTCTGAAGATTTTTTTGAAAAAAAATTTTTTTTAGTTGAGAACTTATTTACTGCTGCTTTTGAAAATGTTACTTGCGCATTATTATGTTATGTTCCTCCCATGTATTAGCCAACTTTTATTTTCATCACCTTCTGTTTTAAAATGAACAACCTCATCTGTCTCCCAGAACTATTGTTTTCCCCGACTTCCACAGCCGGCTATAGAATTTACAGGAATAATTGTTTGGAGTGGTCTGAATTGTCTTCTTCTACTCTATTCTCAGAATGTCCAACCACGTATGCCCCGATCACAGTATAGTTAGAACCCACATGCCTTTTTTCAGTTTACTTTTTAAAATTTATTGACCAATATTTGAGACTTTTTTGGGCTTTAGTAGTGTTTCTTCTTCTCTTCACAAACATCTTTCTTCACATCGTTACCACTCTTGTAGTTCATTTTTTATGGTGAAATATAAATGGCTCCTGTTAAGAGTAAGAGCCCATGGGGCACCTGGGTGGCTCAGTTGGTTAAGTGTCCAACTCCTGGTTTCAGCTTAGGTCACCATCTCAGGGTTGTGGGATCGAGCCCCACCTCAGCTCCCGGCTCAGTGGGGTATCTTGATGATTTTCTCTCTCTCTGTCCCTCTGCCCCTCCCCCTGTGCATGTTCTCTCTCTCTCAGATAAATAAACCTTAAAAAAATAAAAGGGTGGGGCGCCTGGGTAGCTCAGTGGGTTAAGCCACTGCCTTCGGCTCAGGTCATGATCTCAGGGTCCTAGGATCGAGCCCCGCATCGGGCTCTCTGCTCAGCAGGGAGCCTCCTTCCTCCTCTCTCTCTGCCTGCCTCTCTGCCTGCTTGTGATCTCTCTCTGTCAAATAAATAAATAAAATCTTTAAAAAAAATTAAAAAAAAAATAAAAGGGTAAGAGCATGTATTGGTACCTGGTTTGTTGAATCATTCCATATGTCCCTATAAATATTTGCTGAAATAGCCCTCAGAGGATGTCCCTCATCATTAGACAAAATATTCCTGTTTTTTTTTTCTTTTTAAGTTACCAGAGGCTCATTTATTTTCAGTATTATTCTTCCAGGGAAGACAATTTTTGTGAATTGTATAGCTGTTGGAAAAATGCAAATTATTAGTGTGCTAATAAAATAAGCTATGTGAAAATTAGCCTCCTTTTGCCTTCTCTTCCTCTGCCTTTCCTGGGGTTGTTGGTCTTCTATCGGATTCTACCTCGATATTCCTTGTTTTCTTATTTTTATTGCAAGAATGTGTCTGTCTCCCTTCATCTGTGTGCTCTGCAATGCGGCCACATCCTGTATCTCCACGTCTCCTCAGCCGAGATCTTGGGGAACTTTCTTGTTTCGGTGTGCATGAGGTGCATGCGTTTGCTTGAGCAAAGATACTACTGATGGAAATCATGGCCTCTGCCCCCTCCCATGACTCTGGATGCTTGAAAATCATGGTTGGCATACTCTGAACTGCGCAATTTTATGAGCTCCCATGACTTTAACTGCTATCTCTATACCAAAGATGCCGAATCTATTACTTATATGGGGATATTTATTTTCCATTTCTAATTTATATCATATGGGCAGGTACATGTATGCTTCTGAGGTGAACCTTAGTGTCATTTGTATTCTCTTCTTCACACCCCTTACCCATTCGATACCTTGTTCCCACTGAATGTGTTTCTACCATCACTGTGATCTTGGTCCCCCTCCATTTCTTTCTTCCCTGGATGGTTTGCTTCCCTCCTCTTCTAATGGGCATTTCTCTCATCTCACTTCCCAGCTACCCTACTTCTTCATGTATCTATTAGAATTTATTTTTCAATGACTGAACTTCTGTTTTTAAAAAGTTGGTAAATAGTCAGCATCTAAACAAACCAACCAACAAACCTTAACATGGTAAGTAAAGTCTGATACAAAGTGGTCCAAATCCTCTTCCATAGCCTCCCTTCTCTGCTTGCCACATCTTATTACTCCAGAAAAAATTCTGCATAGAGCCTGGCACATAGTAGACACTCCATGAATGATTGTTCATGATTAAGAAGGCAATGTTTAGGTACCAATAGTAATTTAAAAATAAACTAAAAATAGGCAAGTAGAAATGTGTGAATTCTCAGTGATGCAAGCGCTGGTTTAATTCACTGGCTCTTAGACTCTAGCATCAGAATTACCTAAGAAGCTTATGAAAACCTAGATCACTGGGGTGGAGCCTGATTCAGTAGATCTGGGATGGGGCCCAAAAGATGGTGATGTTTCTGGTCCAGGGACCACACTTGAAGATCTTATGATCTGGTTAGTACCACTAACTTGTCAACTAAACTGTAAGTCATTAGTTTTGTTGTTACTGCTGTTGTTGTTCACCTATGTATTTCATTAAAGGGCCTACTCTTGTTTATGGTACCTATATCAACTTAGCTAAGCAGTGGTGCATTTGATCCAATACCAGACATTTGATCCAATACCAGTCTGAAGTTCTTTTAAAGATGATGTTAACATTGAAGTCAGTAAATTTTGAGTAAAGTAGGATGACCCTCCCTAATGTGGGTGGGCTGCATCTAATCAGATGAAAGAAAAAGAGAAAAAGACACAGGTCTCGGGGCGCCTGGGTCGCTCAGTGGGTTAAGCCGCTGCCTTCAGCTCAGGTCATGATCCCAGGTCCTGGGTTCGGGCCCCACATCGGGCTTTCTGCTCAGCAGGGAGCCTGCTTCCTCCTCTCTCTCTGCCTGCCTCTCTACCTACTTGTGATTTCTCTCTGTCAAATAAATAAATAAAATCTTAAAAAAAAAAAAAAAAGACACAGGTCTCTTGAGGAAGAAGAAATTTTGCCAGCCCTTGGCCTTTGAACTACAAATGCAACATACCCTCTTCCCAGAGTCTCCAGCCTGACAACTTTACCCTGCAAATTTCAGACTTGCCAGCCCCCATAACTGAATGACTCAGTTCCTTAACATAAATTTCTCTTTCTCCCTCCCTTTCTTTCCCATCCCCCACCATTCCCCCTCTTCCCTCTCTCCATATATATTTCCTAATGTTTCTACTTCTCTGGAGAGCTCTGACTAATATACTCACAATGTCCTTGATCACTGGAGTCTGCCACAGGATTGGGAAACACTTGGTATCTACTCTCAGTCTTTTGCCAGGCCTTTATAAAGTGGATTGATACCTTAAGGACTATTTTTTTAGTATTTTGGATAGATATGATATAACTAAGATAAAAAGCACTATTCAAATGTAAATTATATCATATATGGGTCTTAAAGTTTCTAATCTTTGTTTAGACTGACAAATTCTACTGATTTTTTAAATGACTTTGTTTTTTAGCAAAATAGGCAATTCTAATTAAATAGAATATGGAAGAAGCAGTATGCTTTTTCTCTTTATTTCCATTCAAGAGCTCACATTTTTTTTTTTTTTATTAGCAGGTCAAGATCAGTTAGGAGAGACAAAATTAATGGTCGTTACAATGTTAAATAAAATAGGGACAGCAATTTTGAATTTACGTTTATCACTCTAGTTCTTAATTTCTTCAAAGGAATGCAGTTGTGTCTTTGTTGGTTTTATAAATACATACTATTTCAAGGAGAAATTAAGTGCCAGAGAAACAAAATGGAAAAGTAATGAAAAAATATCCCTATCTCAAGCTCCTTGGTTCATTGTAAGAATTTTTTTTTCTCATTTTCCCTTAGTTGTCGGTACTTCAGTGGCTTAATTCCATTTTAGCAGAAAGAAGGCAACAGCAGTGGGACAGCATTTTGTGCAATTTCACACTAAGGAACATGATCATTATATATACATTTTTCTTTTCTCTAGCTTATACCAACAGGAATGTAAGGATTATACAAAATAATTGCATAAATGCTTACTTCCTGCCAATATAAAATGTCACTGAACACAATGGTAGGGTCTTTCTCCAAATCACTGGTGACTTTCTGGCCTGACCTATGAAGACAAATCACATAAGCTACTTAAAGTTGGAATAATGATCTTTGGAGATTAAAATGATGAAAGCCTAAGGCTGGGCTAATGCCAGATTCTGATTTCCAGCTCTGTCTTTGGAGCACAGTGTAGCAAATTTTGGAAAATTGTTCCTCTTTTTTGCAATTCACCTCAATTTAGCTACTGTCATATTTAATAATTGGCCAATTTTTGGCAGGGTAATAAACTGTGAGAACCATGACACTTAGGCATCATTTTTCCATTTATTAGTAAGGAGGCTATGTAGACTAGAGGGTAGGGTGCAGATTTTGGGTAGACTGAAGACTGAGTCCAAATTCCAGATTGTTCTTCTATTTAGCTCAGTGATCTAGGGCAAATTAATCAGCATCTGGGTACAAATTATGAATAAATTTGTGAGAATCCTCTCAAATATAATGATGCATCTAAGAGGCCTGCGCTACTGGTCCCTGTCATATCACTTGGGAGAGTCATGCATTTCCATGTCAATGTCTCCTAGGCATCTCCAATTTAACACGCCCAGTACTGGACTCCGGATCTATAGCCCCTGCAAACTTCCCCAGCTCAGTTGATGCCAACTCCGTCCTCCAACTGCTCAGCCTCACTATTTTCATTCCCCATATAATTCTTTGAGGAGAGTTTTTAGATTTCATTCCCCACTTATGGCTGCTTTGTTGCAAGCTATCATTACCTTCCCCCCGGAAGACTGCAATAACTCCTAGGTCATCTCTCTGTGTTCATCTTTCACCAACTAGTTTCTTTTCCATAGAGCCGCCATAGTGATCTTTCAAAAATGCATGACAGGTCATGTCACACCTACTCATGAGCCTCCAATGGTTCTACATTTCCCTCAGGGTAGATGCCCATGGCCCCAGAGGGCTCACATGGTTCCCTGTGTTTTGTGCGAAGGAGTATATACAGCATCAGTACTCTGTGACCTTTTATCTACATACTCTCCCCTAACTTTTTTTTTTTTTAAGAGAGAGAGAGAGAGAGAGAGAGAGAGAGAAAGCAGGGATGGGGGTTGGGCTGTCGTGGGGCTTGATCTCACAACCCTGAGATCATGACCTGAGCCAAAACCAAGAGTTGGATGCTTAACCGACTGAACCATTTAGGTGCCCCTCCCTTAACATGATTTTTTTGTTTTTTTTTTTTTTTTTTTTTTTTTTTTGTTTTTGCAGGCTCACTCCCTCTCTCCCTCAACCTGTACTCATAAGTCACCTTCTCAGGAAGGCTTGCCTTGATCATGGCACTCTGAATTCCTCTGATCTTGCTATACTTCTCCATGTTATTTACCACTTTCTAATACATCTGATAAGGTATTATTTACCGTGTTTGTTATTTATTTGTTTATCATGTTTACCGGCTCTCTCGTCCTGCTAAAATATAAAGCTCCCAATGGCAGGGATTTTTATCTTTTTCATGGACATATACACACAGTACCTGGAGCAGTGACACATAGTACGCTGATGCCTTATCTTTATATATATAATCAATTTATGTTGGGTCACCAACAATTTAAAGATACACAGAATACTTTAATTTATATTATTTTCTTTGAATTATAACTTGTCTTCTCCAAAAGTACACTGAGTAAATTATGTAGTTGGGATTCAAATTCATGTTTTCTCATGCTTTTCCTATTTTTCTTCCTTCATTTACTGCATTTCCTTTGGAAAGGCAATGGGAAAGCATATCTGAATTTGTATCAGAGTACTAAGATTTAATCTGTGCTTTTGGTTGAATCACATAGGGAAAGTATGTAATGATACTGGGGAGAAAAGAGGCTTTACAAATATCAAGGAGGCCTGAACTGAGTTAAGAAACATATTGTGTGAAAGTCTTTGCTGTAGAGTCTACAGGACTTTGAAACTGGGCTAGAAACCAAGAGAATTCAAGATGCCTCTAAAAATTTGAGCCTAAATAATTAGACAGTGGAACTACCAAAAATGTATTCATTTTTAAGAGTATGAGGAAGCAAGTTTAGTCAATGGGACTAAATCATTTCCTTGCTTAGAAGTTAGTTATTAGTTAGTGAGGTACAAGAATCTCTCTGTTCAGTCTAGACTATAATATTCCATTTTCAACTTCCTAACGCTGTAGCAGAATTAATTATTGAAATGATCTGTTGGTTAAGATACACTTCAAAGTACTTGGGGAAGAGTAGATGATAATCTTTTTGGATAAGAAAATACTATGTTTGAGGGGCACCTGGGTGGCTCAGTGGGTTAAGCCTCTGCCTCGGCTCAGGTCATGGTCCCAGGGTCCTGGGATCGAGCCCCACTCGGGCTCTCTGCTCACCAGGGAGCCTGCTTCCTCCTTTCTCTCTCTGCCTGCCTCTCTGCCTACTTGTGATCTCTATCTGTCAAATAAATAAATAAAATCTTTAAAAAAAAAAAAGAAAATACTGTGTTTGATATAGAAATGGGAATTATGGTAACTAAATACACATTCTATTTTCTGATATGTGGTGTCATTTTGGGTATCACTTTATCAACTACTTTTTTATATTGATTTACATTGAGCCTTTATTGTTTGGTTTTTGTTTTACCCTTGTAAGTGATGGTTCAAACTATGAGAATTGATTAATTAATATGCTATAATTTACCTTTGAAAACTTCTTGTTATGGGACCTGAAGAAATAGTACAATGAACTCCATATACTCACATTTTGGCATCAACGATTGTCAACTCTTGGCCAAATTTGTTTCCTGTATTCATGTATTCATCCATTCCCTTGTCTCTCCTCAACTGGGTGATTTTGAATTATATTCCATACCTTATATATTTTGTCTATAAATATCAAGCATATATTTATTAAAGATAAGATCTTTACCTTGTAAAGAATCACAGAGTCTTTTGACATATTAAAAGTGAGTAATTTCTTTTTTTTAAAGTGAGTAATTTCTTAATATCAGAAAATACCCAGTTTTGTCATTATCCTAATGAACATTATTTATTCAAATATGATTGAATACCTCCATTTAAGGCTAACATTTGCCTCTTATTCCGTGTTTTATTTTGGCAATATCTATAATGTGATTTTCAAATTAAAGTGTTTTGCAAATAACTAGTAGTCTCCTCAAGTAATAAAAGGTATATGAAGCTCAATAAAAAGAAGGGACTTTTGTATATTTTGTTCACCAGTATATCACCAGCTCTTAGAACATTACTGGTATGTAATTATTGACTGGCTGAATGAATGTTCTATCCATCATTTGTATGTTTTGTCTTTTTAGCTCATATTCTTATGTATGCTAGGTTTTTCTTTTAGGCTCTAATGTTCTTCCATTCCTTTGACTCTTTTGACTGTATTGTGTTAATGACAATGCTTTAGCATTGATTAACTCCCCTACTAATTTCTCTTCTCATAGAAAAGTTTAAAATCTTTCCTGTATATAAATTTATCAATCTGTATAAATTATGTATATATAAATTTTCTTTCTCTAGGAAGAAAAGACACCTTTTTTTTGACAGCTCTTTTCTGGGTAACCAGTAATATATGTATATGTATGTGTTTTATTTATTTACTTATCAATTTACTTATTATAATCTTTTCCCTTATTCATTAAAATCATTTTCCTTTATTTAGTGTAATTATATTCTTCTTCAGATCAGATTAACCCCACAGGAAGATTTGCATTATATACAACCAGCTTTAGCAAAAGAGATTCTCAGAATTAATTGTCCATAGACATTTTACAAGTATGTACCAGAATGAATTCAGTTGCTTGTAACACAATATTCAAATCAACTGAGTTAACACAATAAGGAAATTAACTGGTTCACAAAATAAGTTTGTAATTAGGACAGACTTTCATTTGGCTGATCCTTAAGTCATCAAGGATTCAGGTTTTTCCCTGAATTTCTTCCTGTGGTTTCTACTTCATACTAATGCTGGTTCCCCTTTAAGTTGTAGGATTACCACAAGTAGCCAAGTAGGAGTATTACCTTTCCGTGGCTTTTAAGTTTTTTTAAAGATTTACTTATCTGTGGAGCACCTGGGTGGCTCAGTGGGTTAAAGCCTCTGCCTTCGGCTCAGGTCATGATGCCAGGGTCCCGGGATCGAGCCCCGCATCGGGCTCTCTGCTCAGCAGGAAGCCTGCTTCCTCCTCTCTCTCTGCCTGCCTCTCTGCCTACTTGTGATCTCTGTCTGTCAAATAAATAAATAAAATCTTTTTAAAAAAAGATTTATTTATTTGTTTGAGAGAGGGGGAGAGAGAGAGCACGAGTGAGTGGGAGGACGGGTAGAGGGAGAGAACCCTCAAGCAGACTCCTGCCAAGCATGGAGCCCAACACGGGGCTCCATCCTACAATCCTGAGATCATGACCTGAGTCGAAACTGAGAGGTGGATGCTCAACTGACTGAGCCACCCCGGCACCCCTTTCTGTGGCTTTCTTAAAAGGAAGGAGATTTTTCATAATTCTCTAGGAAATTCTCTTTGTGGGGAGAATGTATAAGAGGTATTTAGGGAAATTGACTTACAATGGTCAACACAACATCTTTAACAAAGTTTTTTAGTATTAAAGATGTATATATTCATCATATAAATACTTAATATATTTAATATATTTTTATAATATATAGACAAACATAAGAACTTATATATTCATATTTGATGGGACATACAAAGTCTCTGGTTGTGAAAACAGATCATTTATTAATTTATTTATTATCTTCATGCTAGTTTCCAGCACTCCCACCTTTGTGGGGCAAAGGTAAAGGTCTGGATGTACCTATGGTGGGATTATATCTCAGGAGAGGAACTCTGAAATGATGAGACTCCGAGCTCACACAGAGAGGTTGGCATCACAACCCATTCTGGCCTCTGGAGAGAGAGAGAAGGAAACACTTACTCTGCAGAGTATGCAATTCTTCTCCAGGGAGGTAGAGGAAAAGTTGTCCAGACTCCTTGCAATATAAGCAAATGGCTCCAGGGGTGATATCTCTAGATCTCTCTGGAGCAATACACTGTTTCTAGCTTTGAGCACGTTTGTTCTCAGTCACCCTTTAACCCATGCCCTTTGCTCAGAAAGCTCAGATTGTCTAGAAAATACAGAGAATCATCTCCCAACATTGATTAGCTCATCAAAACTCTCAAATAGAGATTGTAGAGCTTCATGAAAATTTCAGTTTGGTATGTTAAAAATACTAATTTTATTTTATTTTTTAAATATTTTATTATTGAGAGAGAGAGAGAGCACGTGTGCGAGCAGGGGGAGGGGCAGAGGAAGAGGGGGAAGCAGACTTCCCGCTGAGCAGGGAGCTGAGTAGGAAGTGGGACATGCTTGGGACTTCCTCCCAAGATCTAGGAACCATGACCTGAGTTGAAGGCAGACACTTAAGGGACTGAGCCACACAGGTGCCCTGGTAATTCTAATGATTTTAATCAGCAGTCAAAACTGAGACATTCTGGCTCAGAGAGTATTTTTAGATCAGCAGATGACTGAAAACTGAGAGCAGCAACTACCTAAGGACTCATGTTCTTACTAATTCTGAAGTAAACACATCTGAATTCCATCCCTCCATTGCCCATTCTACCTAAGGTACCCACCCCAGTCTGCCATCATAGTATGGCCTCCATCTTGTACACCTTTGGATCACCAGGAATAAGTCTGTACCATACTGCTACTCCCATTAACAAACTTGAGAATGTAGTCAATTGTTACGGATATTTGTTTCATTTACCAGAATCTACTATAAACCTCTAGTTTGGGTTCTCACCTGCATTCTGTGAAAGGTTGTAAGACTAACTTTTGGCTCTCTTGTTCCTTATTACCGATGACTCTCTCCTCGGCACAGTACTATAATTGTGATGTTTACTTGCTGATATCCTTGACTACATTATGATCTCCTTGAACTGGTAATGTGGCTATGCATTTTATTCCCTTTTGTATCTCCGATGCTAAATCCCAAGTCTAGGGACAAATCACTCAATCAGTATCCTTAAAAATTATTTTTAATTAAACTATTTATTATTTAGAATAACATTCACCTATTTTGGGTGTACAGTTTAAGTAGTCTTACTAATTATTTACAGTCATTTAACCAGCCTACAACTGAGATATTACCCAGGTCCCTCTCCCTAAAATATTTCCTAATGCCCCTTTACAGTTGTTGCCCACTCCTGAACCTTGGCTAATGTACCCATTAATTTACTCTAGGAAAGAGCAGCTTTGTCTTTTGTAGAATTTCATGTAAACACACACATACACATGGCATTCAGGATTTTGTGTTGTGTTAGACTATTTGATACTATCTGTCAGGTTCCCAGGGTGCATTTTCTCTCTTTTTGAATTTTTTCACTCTATTCCTTGTCTTGGGTATGAACTGTTGGTATCATGATCTTTCACACTTAGAAGTTGAAGACCTCTATAAACATTGATTAAATCAAATCTGAATTGAATTTGAAGAAGTTAGAAGAAGAACTTTGCGTAGGAAGAAACAAAGTTTTGTGTTCAAATTTATGGGTGTACAGTCAATAGGACTTGACTGATGGAATGTGAGACTTAAAGAGAATTTAAATCTGATTCTGAACTCCTTCACTTCAGAAGTGGTATGAAGGAAAGTCACAGAATTAAATGAGCTATTACAAAGAACAAATTAAAGCAGTCTTTTAAAATAATGTGCTTTTAATTAACCTTCCTAAATTCTTGATCAAATGAGTACTATGATAAGAATTTTGTGTTAAGAATATCTTAGAATCATAAGACAGGTTGGAAAGGGCTTTGGATCATTTCTAGTTCAATTTCTGTATCTCATCAGTAAAATAGTGAATATCAGAATAAGAACTTCTGAATCTAAGATTGATCATATTATGCCGTAATTGTCATTTAATCAGATTAAATCCCTCCTCATGGTTTCATTCTGTACTTGACAAATTAACAACCACCCCTTCTTCAGTAAAATTATTTTCCACTCTCTGGTCCCTTTAGAAATCTTGTTTCCTTTTTCTCCATTGAAATCATGCCTATTTCTCAAAGGCTTCCCAGACAACTGTGCATGCTCTACTCATTCTAAAGGTCCATCCTTTCCGTTCTATGAATTTCTGATTCCAAAGAACTATGTAATTGTCTCTGTATGTTTTTGTGCTTCTGCTCTTTATGCTTTATTAGAATTTTTAAAAGCTAACATTTATTGAGAACCATGTACAGACTTTTCACTGTTTTTTTTTTTTTTTTGGTTTTTGTTTTTGTTTTTTTTTGGTTAAGTCTCTCAATCCTCAGAATGGTATTAGAGGGTAGTATTCTACTTTTGCAACTGAACACAGAGACAGAAAGAGATTAGGTTCTTGAACACTGATCACACAATTAACAAAGGGCAGCATTTGCGTTTATCCAATAAGAAAATGCACCCAGAGTTCTCTTTGTAAGCTGTGTGCTTCCCTGTACGTCGCTATGGTGAGAGTTATTTATCCTTCCGTCTCTCCCATTAGGTATGAAATGACATTAGGGTAGGGTTCTATCTTTTTTTCACTTTGCAATCTCCCTGTGTTTGCTCTGAGATTCCCAGTATTATCCACGCTTAGTTTTGAGTGACCAGATGATGATCTTTGCCCCGAAAAGTGATTGTTTCACGAGTTCATGCAAAGCAAAAGCTGAGTTGACATTTGTTAGCAAATGCTACTAGCAGCAGTGCAGGCCAAACCATATTGCTTATCAAGGTCCAGCAGAGCACTGGTCACGGAGGCAGGGGCTGTTCTTGCAACCAATGACTTGCCCCCTGACTGCCACCACCAGCGACTTTGCCCGGCCCGTCCTGGCTGTTGCGTAGCTTGCTCTTTAATATAGATCAGTTACCAGCAGTAAACCTGTCTTACGGTGGTCATCTTTCAAATGACTTGGAGAGAGACTCAGTGCAGCAGTGATTCAACCTCATTGCCCCCCTGACTAGAGAATTTTTCACTTTAATGGGCTGCCAAGCTGTAGACAGAGAAAGTGCTGGTGGCATGACCAGCAAGAGGAAGTAGAAAAGCAAACTGCGCTCCTGGAGCTTCAGGGAGATAGCTGGCTTTTAGGTTTCTGTGTTTCAAGTAATTCTCTGATATTGGCAGCTGTGATTAGGTATTTGACCCCCTTTATTGCCTGTTCATGTTAACACAGAGATTCACAGTGTTGTTTCTTGGCAAAAGAAATACACTAAGATAGAGGAGCCTAATTGCGTATTGTGTCATGCTGATATTAACGACCCAGAGGGAGGCAGAGCACCAAGGCAAATTGAATAGAGAGAATATTTCACAAGGGTGGCAACCCACGGCGCAAGAGTGCCCCGGAAAGATGGGATTTGGGCACAGGCAGCCACATCTCCGATGTATTTGTTACTGAATGTTCATGCTGTCTGTAGGTAACAGGTGCCTCGGGTATCATTTGAATGGGGACAGATTGCTATTTTTTTTTTTTTTGATAATCCAGGGTTACTGTTATCAACAGATACAAGCGTATTAAGTGCATCTTAAAAGAACACACCAAGTAGGTAAGATAATAGTCATTTGATTCTTAATGAAGACTTTTATCTTACTTTCTATTAGTCTGACAGGGTATTCTATTGCATTAGGCCAATTTGACTTACAATATTGTGGAACACAACAGCGTTTAAAATCATTCCAGGAAATTCGGTCTGCCTGACATGATTCTGTACTTAGCTGTGGAGGATACGGTGTGAGATTTAAGGCAATTGAAAACAAAGTACCCAGCAGGAGATTTCAAGGCTGTGGGTTCTATTTCGGTTGAGGATGAAATGAAAGAAATCTGTTCCTGTGAGATGTCTGTGTGAGATTCAGTGATAAGTATGATCTCAACACAAGAGGTGAGGAACTAGAATTAAGGAGGGGGTTAATGTTGCAGCTCTGAGTCTCTTTTGCAACTGACAGCAGAGGAATGGGACAGCTTGCCAAAGCAGTGATGTTCAAAAGGCTGATGTGGCTGAATCGACAACAGCAATAGAAGAGTATTATTTGCTGTATAAACACTTTACCGCATAAAGATGTTGAAAGCAGTGAGATTTCATATCAGGATTTTTAAGGGACTATATATTCTTTACTTTTCTTGGCTAATCTTGAAATAATTATATGCATGGTACAGGCGTACACACAGGCATGATATTATAATAATAATAATAATCACCCCCAAGAATTATTGCAGAGAGTTAACATATGGATGTTATAACTGACTTTCATATATATATATAACTTTCTTTTTTTTTTTTTTTAAGATTTATTTATTTATTTATTTATTTGAGAGAGAGCTAGTGAGAGAGAGCATGAGAGGCGAGAAGGTCAGAGGGAGAAGCAAACTCCCCATGGAGCTGGGAGCCTGATGTGGCACTCGATTCCGGGACTCTGGGACCCTGACCTGAGCCGAAGGCAGTTGCTTAACCAACTGAGCCACCCAGGCACCCCTTTTTTTGACTTTCTTATATTTTTTAAAGCAACAAGCTTTTCTTAGGTTTCTAACATTATGTTTGACTAAGAAATGAACTAACAAAAAGTGAATTGGGGGAAATCGGAGGGGGAGACAACCATGAGAGACTGTGGACTCTGAGAAACAAACTGAGGGTTTTGGAGGGAATGGGGTGGGGGGTTAGGTGAGCCTGGTGGTGGGTATTAAGGAGGGCACAAATTGCATGGAGCACTGGGTGTCATTTATAAACAATGAATTTTGGAACACTGGAAAAATAAAATTAAATAATTAAAAAAGGGAAAAAAAGAAATAAACCAATATTTGACTAAAAACAAATGAAACCAATAATTTAGTATATGATTTTTGAAGAAGACAAGATTTATGGCCACCTCCATTATATGATGGCTTCTGTAGTCTAATTTCAAGATACAGACAAGAAATTCCCCCCTTCCCCACAAAATGCCTTTTAAGGCTCATAGATAAGATTAATATGTAACCTATTGGCTGTGTATTATTATCATAAAAGATGGGGGTTACTGATAGGAAGCCTAAAAGGAGTAAAAGTAACAAGACACAACAAATGGAAATGTTTGTACACATTCTCTGTTGAGAAAATTGTGACGTTGTGTGTAGGTTTAGTGGGGGAAGAGTTAAGTGACTGATTAGTGCTGTCTTAAATGCTCCACAGAATTAGGGCAGGTGGGATATTTGTCTTTTATTTGCTGAAGTCGTAAGTGAAATGGTGTCTTGATTTTAATCCAAAACAAAGAATGCAGTTCTGGTTGACATAAGTTGTTGGAAATATTCTACAAGTGGCTGCACCATTTTATATTCCCGCTGGAATGAGGGTTTTTTCCAATTTCCCCAAATCCTTGCCAACACTTGACCTGCCATCTTTGGGTCTTTGGGTCATCTTTGGGTCACTGCCATCCCAGTGCTTATGAAGTGAGATCTTGTGGTCTTCATAAGTATCTCCCTGCTGACTAATGGTGTTGAGTATCTCTTCATGTGCACATTGGCCATTCCTATATCTTCTTTGGTGAAATATCTATTCAGATATTTTGGCCACCTTTTTATTGGGTTATCTTCTTTTGAGTTGTAAAGTTTCTTTATATATTTTAGATAGAAGTTCTTTATTGGATATGTGATGTGAAATATGTTTTTTAGTATGTGGCTTGTTTTTTTATTTAGTTTTTTTCCCCAAGATTTTATTATTTATTTGAGAAAGAGAGCACAAAAGCAGGGGGAGGGGCAGTGGGAAAAGCAGACTCCCCACTGAGCAGGGAGCCCCAATGCAGGGCTCCATCCCAGGACCCTGACATCATGATTGGAGCTGAAGGCAGGTGTTTAGCTGACGAGCCACCCAAGCGCCCCTACTTTTTTGATGGTGTAGTTCAAAGCACAAACATTTTGAATTTTAATGAAGTCCAAATGTTACTGTTTCTTTTACTTACGTATTTGATGAATTAAAAAAATCATTACAGGGGCACCTGGGTGGCTCAGTGGGTTAAAGCCTCTGCCTTCAGCTCAGGTCATGATCTCAGGGTCTTGGGATCGAGCCCCACATTGGGCTCTCTGCTCAGCAGGGAGCCTGCTTCCTCCTTTCTCTCTCTGCCTGCCTCTCTGCCTACTTGTGATCTCTCTCTGTCAAATAAATAAATAAAATCTTTTAAAAAAATCATTACATAATCCAAAATGACCACAATTTACTTCTATGTTGTCTTCTAAGAGTTTAAAGTTTTACTTCTTACATTTATATCTATGATACATTTCAAGTTACTTTTTAAAAAATTTATTTATTTATTTATTTGAGAGAGAGAGAGAGAGAGAGAGAGAGAAAGAGCATGAGAGGGGAGAAGGTCAGAGAGAGAAGCAGACTTCCTGCAGAGCTGGGAGCCCAATGCGGGACTCAATCTTGGGATTCTGGGATCATGACCTAAGCCAAAGGCAGAGACTTACCTAACTGAGCCACCCAGGTGCCCTCAAGTTACTTTTCATGGATGGAGTGAGGTAAGGGTTCAGATTCATCCTTCTGCATGAGGATGTCCAGTTGTCTTAGTACCATTTGTTGCAAAGACTTTCTTCCTCCATTAAATTGTCTTGGCATCTTTGTTCAGTAATAAATTTTTGTTGGGCACAATTATCATTGAAAATTAATGTGCATATATTTGGTTACTGTATACTGTAGTCAATATCCTCATGGTGCTCACAAAGAAACCTAGAGGTTAATGTTAAATCTATAAGTTAATAATATACAAGAGGTTGTGCCATTGTGTTATCCTTGCTATTATAGAGACCATAACTAAATTCAAGAAAGATATTAATCATGTAATAATATAATATCACACTGTGATAAGTATTAAAATGATTTTTATTATGAAAAACAGCAGTTTAATTATAAAACTACCATCAATTGCACTTTTCTTATAGTAATTAAATATTAAATTTTATATTGATTTTATGATTTTAGATCTGGAAAATATTATCATGATATATTAATAACTTCAGTTACGTGGGTTATAAAAAGAAACTACATAACAAAAGTCATTTGCTGTGGTCTGAATGTTTCTGGCTTTCCAAAATTCATATGTTGAAACAAGCTTTGAGGTAGTGTTAGGAGATGGGTCTTATGGATGGTGGTTAGGTCATGCAGATGAAGCCCTTATGCATGGGATTGGTGCCCTGATAAAAGAGACCTGAGGTAGCCTCCGTGTCCCCTTCGGCCATGTGAAGACACAGTAAGAAATCCGCAACCCAGAAGAGGCGCTCTATGCTGGCAACCTGATGTCAGATTTCCAGGCTCCAGGACAGTAAGAAATATATTTCTATGGTGTATAAGTTACCTAGTCCATGGTATTTTCTTACAGAAGCCCACATGGGCTAAGACATCCTCTAATAGATTAGTGAAGATGAATTTACTCACCAGATTTTACTGAGCACTGAGAGAAGCATTGAGTGAAACATTGAAGCATCTATGATAGTCTTTTGTAAATGTTTGCACTGTGATTTTCCCTTGAAGGTTAAAGCCAAGACTTCATCTGTATGACTCTGGGCAAGTCACTTAACTCTTTTTGCCCCAGTTTTTTTTTTTTTCTCTGAATAGGGGATACTATTTTTTATCAATCTCATCATGTTATTGTAAGATTTAAATTAGTTAATATATACAGAATACTAAAAACGGCACTTCACTCGCAGTAAGAGTGAACTGCTATTGCTCATTTAAATGTAAACTTTTTGAGGGCAAAGATTTTTGTTACTTTAATTCACTTATATGTTCCAATTTTCCAGAAACATGTCTGACACACAAAGTTAGGGTTTAACTATTTGTAGGATGGACAGTTTAAGATATAGAATGCCAGTTTTCAGTAGGGCAAATTGTAGGAATTTATTAGACTAATGGCTCATGCCACTGAAAGTCTTTCTCATATCCTTTCCTATTAAAATTTCCAAGGGTGGGCGGTGGAGGGTTGGGCGAGCCTGGTGGTGAGCCTGGTGGTGGGTATTACGGAGGGCACGTATTGCATGGAGCACTGGGTGTGGTGCATAAACAATGAATTTTGGAACACTGAAAAAAAAATTAAATTTAAAAAAATTTCCAAGGGTGAACAGCATGTCAGTAGTATGACACAGTCATAGAATTCCCTTTGTAAGCCATAGATTTGGAACTATATTGCCTATATTTATACAGACATGTGAGCTAAACTGAGTAAGTGTAGAGCAAGACATGAATGAACTTAGGGGAGAAAAAAGCCCTATTCTCTCAGAATACCCATTTAAAGAATCTCAAAGATTTTAGGGGAAAATCTTGCCAGAACTTTCAGATGGTAGTTGGTGTTGTGCAGAGGGTGTAGAAGACAAAAGAAGAGTGAGAATGGAAAGTCTCCTTAGTTTCCACAAAGCTTCCTATAAAATTACTGAGTTTCCAATAACATTAAGGATGGTTTGAGAGGAGAGTCAGTTTCTAGAAACAAATTTAAATGTGAATACCACTGTAAAAGACCCTTTGGAAACTCTCACTGCTTGCCACTCGGAGCTAAATATCCAGTCAAGTCTAGATTCTATCAAATGAAGATTCTTACTTTAAAAGGAAAAAGAAATTTGATCACGGCTGGGAGTAGGTAAAGTCAATTGCTGAAATGAATAGGAAAAGGACACAGTTTCAGAAATAAAGTGAGAGTACAAAGTTTGCTCTTTCAATATGCTTCTTGACAGATGTGCCATCTCTGAGCATCTTTTCTTGAGGTAGTTAAGGAAGTGAGCCTCTGACAAAGAAGGGTTCTCATGGGCCTCCCGGTGTGGAAAGCAGCTTCTCTAATTGCATTTTGGTTGCTTTGAAAAGCCGTAGTTCTTGTGGTTTGAGCTTTTGTGGTTTTTCGGAAAAAGTTTGAGGAAAGCTTAATATGTTTATTTCTGGAAGCCAGAGAGGTGGATTTCATCAAAATATGTCCAGGGTATCTTTTATTAAAACTGAAATAAAATGCTTAATCGCTCTATAGCAAGTAGTTTAATGACTTGAGATGTTTCATTGCAATCTAGGTGAATAGTAATTTATCATAATCTTTTCCTCATTATCTCAATGGACTTGTTTCAGTTAAATATGTGTATATTGATTTATGCTTTGATTTGTTTTGGAAGAAGAACCGTTCCTTTTCAGATCAGTTCTGTGACTATGTCCTCTGCTGACAGCAAGTTAACAAAATATATGGCTGAGGTTTTCCAGATTTGCCATACTGGATACTGAATGAGAGGAAATGAGGACCTTAGATCCAGTTATCATAGAACAAAGCAAAACAAAACAAAAGCCCAAAGAGGAGGATAAAGCAGGAAAGTTGTGAAGCAAATGAAAGTTGGAATCACTGTTTCAACTGGAAAAAAAGAGAGTTTGTGGGTTCCACATGCTACTGACAAAAATAATGTTAAACGTGCAAAAGTACTTTAAATTTTCACACATACTGTTATATTTTGGTCCTTGGTCCCTCCCTATTGTGACTGACATAGGCAGGCCGGGGTGGGCTTGTGTGAACCCCATTTTGTAAACTGGAGAAGCTGGGTGTTGTCTAAGGTTGCCATAACCGATGACCATAAACTCAGGAGCTTAAAGTGACAGAAATGTATTCTCTCACCATTCTGGAAGCTTGAAGTCTGAATTCATGTTGTCAGCAAGCCGGTGCTCTTTCCGGAGATTCTAGGGGAGAATCTGTTTCTTGTCTCTTCCAGTTTCTGTTGGCTGTCAGCATTCATTGGCTTCTGGCCACAGCCCTCCCACCCCTGCCTCTATGGCCACGTTGCCTCTTACTCTTCTGTTCCGTGTCTCAGACCTCCCTCTATCTTTCTCTTATAAGTATAGATTAATGGCCCACCCAGATAATCCAGGATGATCTCTTTATCTCAAGGTTCTTTACTGAATTTTATCTGCAGAAACCTACCATGTCCATGGATTTACAAAGTACACTCATGAAACTGTTTGGCTCCCATGCATGTTAAAGAGAATTGAAATGGTGTCATTTCAGAAAAATTAAGACCTTGAAATAGTACAAAGATGAACCCACAAAGATGAGGATGTGCACCTGGAATTGAAGGGTCAAGTGGTCTTAGAGATTTGAGATTCATAAGGTTAAACCAAAATTTCCCAATCGCAGATCTTTCAAAGTGTTCAATAATTTAGTTTCAGTGCATTTTGAATTTTCAAGGCAAATGCACTGTTTTCTAAGATGATTTGAAGAAGGTAATTCTTTTTTTCTGAACTTCAGGGAATAGAGGGCTTCAGAACGGTGGGAAACAGGACATCTGCTGCTCAACAAAGAGAAATTTAGCTCAATTCCCGTAAATAACCTGGTAGAATAAGAGTATGAATGGCTATCATTTGTTGAGGATTTACTGTGAGTTAAGTACCATGCAAAGTGCTTTAGGTGAATTAACTCATTTGATCTTTCTAAAACACCTGTGAGGAAGGTACTATTACCTTATTATATTATATTATTCATTATATTATTATATTATTCATATTATAGTATTCATACTTATATTATTCATATTATATTATTCATATGTATTCATATAATATACATATATGAAGGTTCTATTATATTATTGCCTCCCAACTGGGATACTGAGGCAAAGAGTTGTGTTCAGGCTCACCCAGACCTGGTTTCTAATCGAGACAGTCTACCTCCCCGAGCCTGCCATAGTAATCCCCACGTCATTCTAATATTAAAATGTTCTAACAGAGCCGTTCTGGTGCATGCAGGTAATTAAATATATATGCAGATCAGGTCTCAAGACTCTGGAAAGCAGCAGCCTGGGTTACTTTGGTCTGTGTCTGGCATCCGGGGAGCAAGGCTTGCTGTCCAATCAGTCCATCATCGTTTCTGTCATTCACGGCTCTGACATGAAACGAAGCTTGTGCTCTGAAGGAGGAAAAGAAATATGTTGCTCTGTCCTCAAGACTTATGTCAAAAATGTCTCAGTCCTCAGGTAATTTACTTGGGCTGGTTCTATTCCTATTTACTTCAAAGCTTCAGTAGAAATGAAAGGGATGCACAATGGTATCTGGTCTTGCAGAGAGACGTCTGGATTCTTCTCCTGGATCTGGTCTTGCTGACAGGAAATGTCCTCGGACACTCACAAGGCTCTGCTGAGGTGGAAGGTATTTATTTTCTTTTCTCCTAAATGAAATTCCAAATGGGTTTTGTTTGTTGATTTGTTTGTTTGTTTTAATGTCCTCCAACAAGTTTTCTGTAGCGCTTTGAAAGCTTTTCCCCACAGTTAACGAGTACTGCCAACGCTCACCATTCAGTTTGGGAATGAAAGCTGAAATCTTTTTACGAGGAAGGAGAGATGATTAGGTAGTAGAATAAGACCACAGGCTCATAGAATTAAATGAGTTATTGTTTGTAAAGTACTTTGAACGAATGCCTGCCACATAGAAGTGCTTGTCAGCTAAAGAAATAAAAATACAGCTCAGGGAGAGCTTGTCTTCTCTGGAGCTAGTGCTGGAGGCTTCTGAGAAAATAGCAGAGGCATCAGCTGGTGCAGTGGGAGCAAGTGTTTGGAGGTGAGCTGAGCGCAAAGTGTAATATGTAACGATTTCTAACTTTTTTAAGCCTTGGAAATTTGGCACGGTGTTGGATGCTCCTGGATGATGGCTGGCTTCTGTTCAGATGGAAGAAGGGATCCAAGGAGCCTCAGGAAGCACAGAGAGAGATTATTAGCATTGTTTTCAGACAAGGAAATTGAGTCTCAAAGAGATGAAGTTTCTTGCTCAGGGTCAGGCAGAGTGCCGAGGCAGAACCATCCCTCTTCGGTCTCATGTCATCAGTTCCATATCAAGATGCCTCCACTGTGCTACTCAAGGCAAATAAGCATGGTTAATAAATATTCTCATCAGAGAAAATATTTGTTTATTGTACTTTTTTGATCTTAACAAATTTGGTCCTTCACGAGAAGTCGTTCTTGTTGCAAAATTTAAATTGACAGGTTTTCTTTGCCCAAACTGATGCTTTCCACGATGGACTCTGAGAGATGGGAAAGTGCTTATTAGATGGTATGAGAACTAGGGGAAGTTATGGGCCATGGGAGGGTGGGGATTTAAACATATTTAAAAACAACAGATGGGAACAGGGAAAGAATTTAAAAGTTCGGTTGTATGTGATCTGGATTTACTCACTCAGCAAGTATTTTTTTTGAAAGCAGACGTTTATATTATATCAGTAGCTCTACCAGGCTTGGGGAATATAAAAATTAGGAAGACGTGTACCTTGTGATGAGCTTACAACTTAGTGTACACACAGTCTAATGGGGCATCTTGTTCTCAGAGGCGCTAAATACTGGAAAAGAAAGCAGAAACTATTTATTATTCAATCACTAAGCTCATGTGTTCAATCAACAGTTATCTTCTACAGACAAAACGTACATGTATGTCTATCAATAGACCAAATAAATGTGTGGATGGATATCTGTATTTTCACTTTCTCTCTTACCTTATGTCAAAGTCTGGCCATGAGGAGGAAGGAAAGCCTAGGACAATTTACATAAGACGTAAAATAAGAGTGCTAAGAAAAAGACTGACAAAATTAAGCCAATCAAACCAAATGGTAGGGGCATGTGGGTGGCTCAGTGGGTTAAAGCCTCTGCCTTCCGCTCAGGTCATGATCCCAGGGTCCTGGGATCGAGCCCCACATTGGGCTCTCTGCTCAGCAGTGAGCCTACTTCCCCACCTCTCTCTCTACCTACTTGTGATTTCTGTCTGTCAAACAAATAAATAAAATCTTAAAAAAAAAACCACAAAACCAAATGGTATTTATACTATGATCATGATAACTAGGGACAATGTGTGTAGTAACTATCTAGGTCAGAGGTCATGTGTTTTCACACGATGTGTCATTTGCTTACTTACCGTAGGCATTTTCCACTTCAGTAACAACCCAATTGTATCTTTCACTTAATAATGATGAGTAGCTCATACAATAATATAGGTACCAGCTTCCATTCAGTATTAGTCTTCACTAAACAATATTCATGAAACACTCAGCTCACAGAAGCATCTTACTTAGATCTCTCTCTCTCTCCATCCCTTGACAATACATATTGGACATTTACCATGAACTATGGCATACGTCTCCTAATATTTTCTTAAGACTTAAATTTCAGGGAGCCAGAAATAAAATGTGGCAAAAGGTCCACACCCTGCTTCTTGTCCAAAAACCTCCAGATTTGCAGAGCATGAGGTATACGTTCCAGTTTCATAGTTGATATGAGAAAATGTTATGGAATTAATTTTTAAATTGTACATATTATGAGAAGAGTATTCCTAGAGACCTTAAGCCTAAATGTGATTTAGAATAACCTAGTAAATAACAAAATTACAGTAATGGGGTTCACAAAATTACTACCTCATTTTTATCTTTCCACGAGTCTTCTTTACTTTCCTTATCTTTTTCTAAAAAGATTTTTACCCTCTGCTCAGTTCTCTGAACCTATTTTTGCTTTAGTATAATGGATAACTTTTAGTTCTATCAACCAGCAGAGCCTACATCTTATTCTTCAAAATAAGTGGATAAGCAATGAGTGCCTTCAGGCTGCTTTTTTAGAAAAAAAACCTTCAGTATGAATTTGTAGAACAATCTGGATCTTTCCTGTCTGTTATTTTTCACCAGGGGCAAATGGATCTACTTCACCCTTAAACCCCCATCAAGCAAGTTTGCCTTCCCTTTTCCCATCCCCAAGACAAATTAAGAATGCTGAAACCTTTCACTCATAACAAAACAGTGATAAAGCAGGTAACAAGACCTCACATTAATCAGGTCTTTCAAAGAAGAGGCCCCAACCTGTATGCTTTGTCTAGCCTGCTGGTAGGTGGGTTTTGTTCAGGCTCTTTTTAGGGTCCCAGCATTCTTTAGTCCCGCAGCACATTCTCCTTGGAAATGTTTCACTTTTCAGACAGCCTCTGTGTTGATCAAAAAACCCAGAGAGCGCTACAGAAATCTGAACTTCTAATGATCTTCTTTTATATTTTCTTACAATGGACAATGGCTCTCTCAATGCTAATGGCATCAGTACACAAAGAGGCAACAATGCAAAGGGATGGAGGGTGGAGAAAGAGTGGCCACTATCACAAGATGAGCTGTATCATCTTGATGGAAAAAAAATCTTGTTTTCTGTAGCCAAATTGTTGCTATCTCTTCTTGAAAATGTTCAAGGTCCCTGCAAACCAATGCTGAGATGAGAAAAGATAAGAGTAGACGAATAATTTTCTTCTCAGGAAGAAACATTACTGTCAGTTACGTGTACTACGGAGTCTTCCAGGGCTTTTCTAATTCCTTTCACTACCAACGCAACAACAGAAAACCAACTCATTAATTCTGTTAAATTTCCTCCACGCAGTACTTGACCTTTTCCGGGAGAAATGAAGTACGCTGCCCCTGTGTGAGCACGATTATGTTGAGTCAAGCGCGCCCTCTACTGATCAATAGAAATATTACCAAATTGGTACTACATTCAGCCCGTTACTGAAATGAGAAAGGAAAGATATTCGGGGCAGTTTTTTGTTTTTTAAGATTTTATTTATTTGACAGAGATCACAAGTAGGCAGAGAGGCAGGCAGAGAGAGAGGAGGAAGCAGGCTCCCTGCTGAGCAGAGAGCCCGATGCGGGGCTCGATCCCAGGACTCTGGGATCATGACCTGAGCCAAAGGCAGAGGCTTTAACCCACTGAGCCACCCAGGCGCCCCATTTGGGGCAGTTTTAATTTTAAGTATGTTTTTTGAAATATCATTATATGAGAAAATTATAAAAAACTTTTGTATCAGATTTAATAGAAACAGAATTAAGTGTAAATCAGTTTTTACGATGTGATGTGTATAAGTAATTTACAAATTGGCAGGATTTTTTTGGAAAAATTAAAAAAGCTCATTCTCTGCATTCAAGATTTCTGTGACAAACACTAACATTTTAATAACATAAGGAAACAAGTTAGCATTATAAATCAGGGATTGGCAAGCTTTTTTTGAAATGAGCCAGGTGGTAAATATTTTGTTTTGCTAGGCATCATGTTTCTTTTTCCACTACTCAGCTCTGCTATGCAAAGTACTCACAGTCAGTAGTGAATGAATAGGAGTGGCCGTGTTCCAATAAACCTCTGTTTACAAAAACAAACCTCAGGTCAGATTTGATCTATTGAGCAGTAAATCTGCAGGTTTGTTGAACCATAAAGGAATGTAAACATCTCAAAAGTGTTGCATTATTTTAAGAAAATTTACAGTGGGGTGGTGGCTGTGATTTCTGCTTGAACATTGCTATCACTTTCAAACATTTGGGAGGTTTTCTTTTTGATTAGTTCCCAGACCAAGCTGATAAAATAATGAAAAAAAAAAAAAAAAGAAGAAAAATTATGCACTGAAAATAATGAAAATTAGAAGTGGCAGGAATTTTCGGAGGTCATTTAATACAAGTTTCTCATTTACACAGGAGGAGACTAAAGCCCAGAGGAATTCCTGAATGCTACTCTAATCACCTGTATTGTTCACTGAATTAGCCTTGGATGATTTTTGATTATTTTGGTAAGATAATGTGTGGAATATGTTTTTGAAATGAGAAGGAATTAAACAAATATTATTGTTATTAATATATTAGGAAAAGAGGGTGCCTGGGTGGCTCAGTCGGTTAAATCTCCAACTCTTGATGTCTGCTCAGCTCATGATCTCAGGGTTATGAGGTGGAGCTTTGTGTCAGGCTCTGTCCTAGGCATGGAGCCTGCTTAAAATTCTCTCTCTCCCTTTCCTTCTGCCCCTCTCCCTCTCCTGCTCAAGCTCTCTCTTTCTCTAAAAAAAATACATGCACACACACATACCCACACACACGTATAAAATTAGGAAAAGAAAATAAATAACATTTTCACTTTCTCTCCCTTTGAAAACCAAATCTACATAAATGAAAAAACCACAAGTTCATTAACCTCTTCCTTGATTGGAACCACCCCCAAATTTAAAGGTATGAACTCACATTAATATTTTATGTAAATATTACAATTTCATAGATTTTAGAATTTTTTATTGGCAATCGAGTCTAGCTGTGACTGTAATTCACTTTGGTATTTGAGCAAAATTGTGACTTACGTGTGATAACTGAAGATAGATGTGTTTTCACCATTGGATTATTTTTATCAAAGGATGTCATTATATGAAGACAGAATTTTTGTGGCAATGCGTATAACTAAGATTTCCCTGAACTTGATTCATTGCTGCCTATTGTGACCAAATAGTGAATTTTAAATGTCTTTCAAATTAAAGCTAACAATGAAGACTTGAAAAAAATCAATTCACCAATTATTCATTTATTCAACATTCTTTCAAAATAGTGACACGCACTATGTTAAGTGATAGGGATGTATTTCCGATAAAAAATCCTACTTGGTTATTACTCTCAGTGAGCTTAGAGACTATAGAAAAATTATTATTGACAGGGCCTTGAACTCTGACTTTGAGAACACAAAAATAAACATGACACCAAGTTTGTGCTCAAGGATTTCATACGGGGATAGAGAGTAAATGAGAAATAATGAGGCAAGGGTAAAACTATAATCAATATAAAATGAGAATAATAATTAGCTGGCACTAAAATATCTGCATAGGGATTATTTTCTTATGAGACAATTTTGTGGTAGAGTGACTATTTGATCCAGGCCTTGAAGCCTGAATAAGGGTTGAACAAGTAGATATGAAGCAAGAGAGGAAAGAATGAACTGACTTCCCTAACAACAGAAGCAGCATCATTAAAGATAAAAAAATGGGTTGTGTTTGGGGTATAATGAATAAACAATTGGGGTTCTAGCATGTATGCTTTTGTGAGAGGAGGGTTATGACAGGGAGGTTGTTTGGACCTAGACCATGGGGAATATTAAAGATAATGGAAAGAGGTTGAATAGGTAGTGGAGAGCCATTGAATGCATTTTTGGACAGTAAACTTAATTGGATCAACTTAAGGAAACTTTATTTATAATCATATGAAGCCTGGCAAATAATGGAAGAAAAGTAACAAAGACCTGAACTTCCATTGGTATGTGTGAATAGACAGAAACTCAATCTGATTCCAGTGGTGGAGAGAAGTCTGCAAACCTGAATGGGTGATTAACTGAGGAACTTGTTGATTGAAGAAATGAAGGTGTCTTCCAGGACTGGTCACACGTATGTCTAATAGGTTGGTAATGGCATTAACAGATGAGGAAACAAAAAAATATATCTATCTGATGGAGAAAATGCAAAGTTTTCTTTTGGCCTTATGGAGTTTGAAGTAAGAATAGACTATCTACATAAATCGTAGGAATTTGCCAAAGTTTCTGATTCTTAAAAGAGATTTAAATTTAGAAGTCATCTGTACAAAGTGGTAATTAAAGCAGTGGAAAGTGATGCTTTTCCTTTATGGCTCTAAAGTTTTAACTTTAATAGCACAAAACTTTTCATTTTAGTTAAACTGGAGCTATGAAATCTTTGGAAACCTAGGATATAAACTTATATGCACTACATATTTGATAAAAATCTCTTTGGTGCTTAAATTGGATGGAATTCCTTTAGGATGGTAGCATGTTGGACTTAGCAAAAAAATTTTTTTCCTCAATGGGTAGGAAGGAAGAAAAATTAGCTATTGGTTTGGAAGGACTGCTTAAGATTTTGATATACTGGAGTGTTACCTACTTGTCAGTAGGATGGAATAAAAAGAAAGAAAGAAATAAGAACTCCTTTCTTGGGGGGCGGGGCAGGAGGAAGCCATCTTACTCGTTTATTTTTTTAAGATTTTGTTTATTTATTGAACACATAGAGAGAGGGAGTGCAAACACAAACAGGGGGAACAGCATGCAGAGGGAGAAGGAGAGGGAGAAGCACATATCCTACTTAGCAAGGAGCCCGATGTGGGACTCTATCCCAGGACCCTGGCATCATGACCTAGCCGAAGGCAAATGCTTAAGTGACTGAGCCACCCAGGCATCCCAGAAGAAGAGTTCTTTAAAGAGTCTCTGCAGTCATTATTATTAAAGAAGACAGCATTAAAATTATTTTCAGGAAGTTGAGCTTATGAGCATGTAGAGTTTAGAAGGGGTGTACAGTAAAATCTCTTGTTTTCCAGCTTGTATTTTCATTCTGAGATCATTTCTAACCAGAATTATTAATTTAATCCCTCATAATGTTTTATTGCAGCATTTGCAGAGCAGGAAAAGATTAATGGCTATGATGAAAGCCTCTCATTTGATCTAAGAACTTAATATTCAGCTAAAAATGAAGAACAAAGCCCTAACCAGAATGGTTAATATTGTGTGGAGTGAAGGCTCAGCAGCTCACTCTGAATGAAGGGAATAAGTCAACATTTTACTGAACAAAATAAAATATAGACCAGGATTTTATGAAATGGAGAAGGGACCAATAACATCCATCCATAATGCCCAATGCTGCATTTCTTTTCTCTTGTCACATCCCGTTTCCAGGTAAATGAAGAGCAGGGCAAATCCAGCCCAGTCTTTACAATGGTGTTCAGAAGGGCTCAGATAAGTTAGGAAAGGTTCAAGGAATAGCTACCCATGTCTAATGATTGAAATGAGAAAAGATGGGACAACAACTATGAGAAATTATTGTGGTTATTTTAAAAATAAGATAATTAAACTTCCCATGTGGAACACTCTGAATGATTACATACCCTAGGAAAAAAGGAAAAGTATCCACAACTAATGCTTTGCATTTTCAAATAAATTAAAGGGAATATACAATATATGAAAGCATAAAACAGAGATGGAAGGGGGTGCCCGGGTGGCTCAGTGGCTTAAGCCTCTGCCTTGGCTCAGGTCATGATCTCATGGTCCTGGGATTGAGTCCCACATCAGGCTCTCTGCTCAGCAGGGAGCCTGCTTCCCCCTTCCCCTCTGCCTGCCTCTCTGCCTACTTGTGATCTCTCTCTCTCTCTGTCAAATAAATAAAATCTTTAAAAAAATAAAATAAAAAAACAGAGATGAAGGGAATATTGAGGAGGATAATTTGAGAGACCTAGAGAAAGAAATTTAATGTAAAAGACATAAATTTGGAATGAATTGAACACAGTGAGTTGGTTGAAATTTGAGCCAATGGTAAAGAGCCTAGGAAAATAACTCAGATTATATAAAGAAGAAAAACAACAGTGAAGGAAATTAGAGAAAATATAATATATATGAAAGATAATGAACCTTATTCTGGAGTTTAAAAAAAACAGAAAATATTCCAAAATGCAATTTTAAAAAGTTCTTAAAATGATATTAATGTTATAACATCTGAAAATTGAAATGTACACCATGTTCCAGAACAATCAACACTAACCTATTTCAAGGTGAAGTTACTGATCCCAAGGAAAATTAAATGATTATTCAGGATTCAAGGAAAAAAACTTGCCTAAAAATCAAGACAATTTCTTCACAACAGTCAGAAGGCAATGGAAGAATATATCTGAAGTTTGGGAAGTGGAGGGCAATTGTTTGAAGAAAAATATTTGCACCTGATATGTTTCAGTTGTGGTATAAATGTTACAGATGAATAGTTTCAAAAGTGCAAGGGCTCAGGGAATACAGTATCTATGAGTTCTTCTTGGATAAAGTATATAATAAAGTCCACCAAGAGAATAATCAACATATAGGAGTCAGGGTTGGATTTAGAATTTAATGTAACCAGGGGTGACGTTTTGTTAGCTGAGTGTAATGGAAGGAAAGATCAAGGAATTGAAGGTATATGAGATGTGTGATACAGGTTAAAAAAGTGGTCAGGTCAGTGGATTGGAAGTTGTCGCGAGTTTTTGGAATGAGGATTATTGGAGTGATGGTTCTAGAGTGTGAGCTGTAAAGACAGGATGTGATAATCAGAGAATGGGTTGATTGAACAAACACTAGAGATGATGTAGTTATAATGGAAGAGGTAGGATGAAGGATAAACTTAACGGAAACAAAGAGGCCCAGAAATGGGGTGGTCAAAGTGTTGAATCTACGGGTATAGTGAGTCAGTCAATTCGGCTATAGGACTAGTGGTTGAAAGAAAAACACTAAGTGATAAAATTCTCAGTGAATGAAGGATATTATGTTTGGATGGCATGTGCTCAGACTTTTCACGTGTTAGGAGGTAAGGATAAATTGCCTGGATGCAGCAAGGAGCAAGTCTTACACCTAATTGCCCTCTAGGTTTGGTGGTATGTGTGGACTGGGACGAAAACCTCCTCTCTGAGAGAGCTGCAGGAAATCAGTGTCTCAGGAGACAGACTGGATTCATGAGCAAGAAGCAGAGATACATGTTTAAAAAAGAGGCTGAGGGGCACCTGGGTGGCTCAGTGGGTTAAGCATCTGCCTTTAGCTCAGGTCATGGTCTCAGGGTCCTGGGATCGAGCTCCGCATTGGGCTCTCTGCTCAGCGGGGAACCTGCTTACCTTCCTCTCTCTCTGCCTGCCTCTCTGCCTGCTTGTGATCTCTGTCAAATAAATTAAAAAAAAAATAAAAAAGAGACTGAAGAATATAGATTATGCTAATGAATGAACATGACTTTTAGAGGAGGAATATCAAGTTTTGAGGAGAGGTGAATTACTGGGTTCCCATGTAAATGTACAAAACCATGTGAGATTAAAATCTGGGTAGGGGAGGTTGCCCAAAAGATTGGACTTCTTGAGGTGAAAGGGAATGAGGGTACAATGTTGATCTCTCAGGGCAGGAAGTGGGTGGTGGATACATGTTCTAATAAAAGACTCCTTCTTGGCACTGACCCCGCTATTTAAGTTATTGTAGTGAATGGTAATCCACAAGGGTTTGTAGGTAAGATTGGATAGGAAATGAGGTTTTACCAGAGAACACAGGTTTTTCTCTGGGCCCCCTTTAAGTTTTATCTAGTGTTACAAGACCAGAAGAAGCACAGTTGTACTTGGGCCATGTAGGAAAATTATTTGTGCAAAGTCAATGTAGCACCACTATCAAAACCCTAACAAAGTTTTCAGTGTACACACACATGCCTACATTAAGACCAATCATACTTATGGATAATAATAGCCAATAGATATGGCATTGATATTTTTGATGAATGCTCAAATCTGATTCATATTTTGGTGCCCCTTTGTGGGTTCTTTGGATGCCCCATTTTATAAAGTAGTTTTCTGACATAGGTGATGCACTCTTCAACTAACCTTCTGTGACACATCCTCAGAGCCTTTTCTTGGTGGGGGTCTGTGTACCCCGACTGACTGTCCTTTTAAAAAGATTTTATTTATTTATTTGACAGAGATCACAAGTAGGCAGAGAGGCAGGCAGAGAGAGAGGGGGGAAGCAGGCTCCCAGCCAAGCAGAGAGCCTGATGCAGGGGCTAGATCCCAGGACCCTGAGACCATGACCTGAGCCGAAGGCAGAGGCTCTAACCCACTGAGCCACCCAGGCGCCCCTGACTATCCTTTTTGAACAGATCTTTTGAGAGGATTCAGCCTGCTTAACATCTCGTGCATCAAAGGAAGATAAGTTGGTTTCTTAGCTTTTTTCTTTTTTTGTCCTAACATTGCAGACAGCTCGTGGCATAGATTTTTGCACTTGCTCTTCTCAGGCGAAGGTCAAATGACAATCTCTTTGCCTCTTACACAATGGGGAGCAAACTTCTGGCTCTAGCAATGGTCTTCTCAAATCTCTTTTTTCTATACTTATAAAGGTTGGTGAGTGAGAAAATAACACAGTTCTCCAACTTCATTGTTTCATCCTCTTTAGTTGTAAACTGTTTCTTACCTTTGGGTGATTGTAAGCTTAAAGAGTTTATGACCACCCCTTCTGCAAATTTTGTACCTTTTATTTTGTTTCTGGACCATTTGTAACCTCAGCAAAGTTTAAGGCAAAAAGATTCCCATTTTAACGTGCCATTATACAGTTATTCTTCCAAAGACTAGATACTCCTTAGCAAAGGACTTCCACTCTCGCTACATGGTTTCAGTCTTAATTTATGGGACTTAAATGGGATTATAAAATATGTGCAATTTATATACGAAAATAATTTATTTCATTTTATTTGACTATAACAGAAATCAATATAGTGATGTAGCTTTGAGTTGGCCTTTGGTATCAGACAGACAAGATTCTAAATCTGGCTCCAAGACTGTGACCCTGTGACCCTATATAGACTATGACCCTTAAGCAAGTAGATTAACTATTCTATAAATGGTGATAATAGTTGTTTTCATAAAGATTAAGATGTAAAATGTAAAATGTAATATGCTAATCCTATTAAAGAAGTGATGTGGATTTTATAAGCCTCTTCTGGAAAATTCCTCCCAATTCATTTAAATATTATGCTAATGCCAAAACTTGACAAAAAATGACAAGAGGGGTGCCTGGGTGGCTCAGAGGGTTAAGCCTCTGCTTTCAGCTAGGGTCATGGTCTCAGGGTCCTGGGATCAAGCCCCACATCAGGCTCTCTGCTCGGCAGGGAGCCTGCTTCCCTCTCTCTCTCTGCCTGCCTCTCTGCCTACTTGTGATCTCACTCTCTCTGTCAAATAAAAAAAAAAAAGATTTTAAAAATGACAAGAAAACTGCAGACCAATGGCTTTCGTGAACATAAATGCAAAAATTCTATAGAACTTCAGTAAATCAAATCCAAAAATATTTATAAAAAATAATATATCATGAACAAGTGGGGATTATGCAAGAGTGCAGCTTGGCTTAATATTTGAAATTCAATCTACATAAGCTACTACATTAACAGATTACAAAAGAAAAACAATATGAATGTCTCATTAGATGCAAAAAAACTTTGACCAAATCCAACATCCATTTCTGATAAAAGTTCTCAGCAGGGAAGGGAGTTTCCCTAACCTCATATGGGTGTCTATGAAAAACCTGTCGTTAACATGAACCTTAATGATGAAAGACTCAATTCTTTCTCTCAAAGAATAGAAACAAATCAAGGATGTCTGCTTTCAACATTTCTATTCAATCTTGTACTAGAGGTACTTGCCAGTGCAATAGGAAAGAATAACAAATAAATGGTATATAAATAAGAAAGACAATTGTAAAACTAATTTTATTTCAGATAACATGAAACAAAATTCAATTGTATTTCTACATATGCACAATGAACAATCAGAAATAAAAATTTAGAAAGTACATTAAAATAGCATTGAAATAATTTGGAATACATTTAACAAAAGATGTGTGAAACTTATACCTGGAACACTATGAGGTGCTAAGATAACTTAAAGAAGACCTAAATAATTGGAGAAATATATTGTGTTTAGATTTAGATGACAATATTGTCATCTTTTTAAATTACTTTATATATTCATCACAATCATAATCAAAATCACAGAAAGTCTTTTTTTGGAAATTTAAAAAATTATTCTAAAATTTATATAGAGATACAAATGATCTACGTATTACAAGAAAACTGAAAAAGAAGAAATTTTTTAGGTCTTCTCTACCTGCTTTCAAGACTTACTCTAAACCTTCTGTAGTCAAAAGAGTGTGATATTGTAACAGATATGAAATTAATAGGCAATACAGTAATTGCAGTGGACTTCAGTACCCCGCTTGCAACAATGGATAGGTTATCGAGCCAGAAAATCATAAAGAAAACATTGGATTTGAACAGTACTTTAAACCAAAATGACCTGAAGACATATAAAGAACATTCCATGCAAAAGCGGTTGAATACACAGTTTTCTCATGCACATATATAAACACTCCGCAGGATAGAGCATATGTGAGATCACGAAAAACTATCATCAAATTTAAAAGGATGTAAGCATACCAACTATCTTTCCTGACTGTAGTCGAATGAAACTAGAAATCAATAATGGAGGAAAACTGGAAAATTCACAAATATGTGAAAATTAAACAACACACTCCTGAGCAGCCAGTGGCTTAACAATGCAATCAAAAGGAAAATAAAAGCATATCTTGAGACAAATGAGAGAATGGAAACACGACACAGCAAAACTTATTGACGGCAGCAAAGCAGTACTAAGAGGGAATTTTATAGTGGTGAATGCCTACCTTAGGTAAAAAAAAAAGCAAAACAAAACAGAACAGAACAAAACAAAACAAAACAAAAAACACCCTCAAAACCCCAGCTAACTATATACCTGAAGGAACTAGAAAAACAAGAACAATCTAAGCCTAAAGTCAGGAGAAGAAAAGAGATCAACAAGATCAGAGTAGAAATAAATGAAATAGGGACTAAAAAGACAGTAGAAAAGACCAAAGAAACTAAGAGCTGGTTTTTGAAAAGATAAAACAGACAAAGCTTTAGCTAGACTTATTAAGAAAAAAAAGTGTTCAAATAATAAAATTATAATTTTAATATAAAATGGCAAATGGAAGAGGAGCTATTACAATTAATACCACAGAAATACAAAGAATAACTAGAGACTATCTGACCAATTATATGTCAACCAGTTGGATAACCTAGAATAAATGGATAGATTCCTAGAAACGTAAAACCCACCATTTGAATCATGAAGAAATACAACGTCTGAAAAGACCAATAAGAAGCAAGTAGTAAAACCAGCAAATAATCCGATTAAAACAGGCAGAGGTCTTGACTAGGTATTTTTCCAAAGGAGATTTAAAAATGGCCAGCAAGTACAGGAAAAGGAGCTCGGATCACTCATCATCAGAGACATGCAAACCAAAACCGTAATCACTCTCTCAAAGAGACAGCTGCTCGCTCATGTTCACCGCAGCATGATTCGCAATAGTCAAGACAGGGAAACAATCTAAGTGTTCACGACAGATGAATAAAGAAAGGAAAAGTGGTTTATATATCCAATGGGATATTATTCAGCCTCAGGAAAGAAGGAAGTCCTGACATTTGTAACAACATGGATGGAACTTGGAGGCATTCAGTGAAGTAAGTCAGACAGGGAAGGACAAATAGTCTATGATCTCACTTGTATGTGGGATCTAAAGACGTTGAATTCATGGAAACGGAGTGAAATGGTGGTTATTATGGGCTGAGGGGTTGGGGATATGGAGACAGGCTGGTGAAAGGATACAAACTTCTAGTTCTAAGAGGATTAAGTTCCAGGGGCCTAATACACAGCATGGTGACTTGTAGTAACCAATGCTGTATTGCGTAATTGAAAGTTGCTATGAGAGGAGAGCTCTAATTATCTAATCTAATGACAATGACCATGAAATGATAATTATGAGGTGAAGGATGTGTTAACTAACATAGCTCTTATACATTTCTCAGTATGTATGTGTATCAAATTACCACATGGTACACATTAAACTTACATGATGTCTCAGTAAAGCGAGAAAAAAAAATCGTGATACTGGTATAGAGATAGACAAATGGGTACATGGAATTCAGTGAGGATACAAATTCAGTGGGGAAAAGGACAATCCTTTCCACAAACAGTGCAGAACAATTATACAGTCACATGCAAGAAACTGAAGCTTGACTCTTAACCTTACAACAATAGCAAATTCTCTTGAACTTGTCCAAGAACTTAAATGTAAGAGCTTACACTCTAGAACTTCTAAAGGAAGTGGAGATGGAGATGGCTTAACTGATGTTAGCCTCGGAAAAGACTTCTCAAACTCAGCACCAAAAACACAACCCATAAGAGAAAGATAATCAATATAGTCAGTGATATCAAAACAAAACTCTTGAACTCTGTTAAGTAAATAAACCTGGGAGACAACATTGCAAAACTTGCATCTGATAAAGGACCTATATTTAGAATATAAAAAATGTCTTACAACTTAATATGAAGTATACAGTGTAATAGAAAATAGGCTAGACATTTGAACAGATATTTTTTCAAAGAAATTATACAGATGGCACGTAAACACATATGAAGACTTCAAGACCATTAGCCATTATGGAAAATAAATTACACTGCAATGGGGGATGCCTGGGTGGCTCAGTCGGTTAAGCATATGCCTCTGGCTCAGGTCATCATCCCAGCGTCCTGGGATCAAGTCCCACATTGGGCTCCTTGCTCACTGGGGAGCTTGCTTCTCCCTCTTCCTGCCACTCCCCCAGCTGTGTTCTCTCTCTCTCTGTCAAATGAGTAAATAAAATCTTAAAAATAAATAAATAAATAAATAGATAAACTGCAGTGGGATGCCACTGCTCACCAATGTGAATGACTAAAATTTTAAAAGTTTGACCATATCAAATGTTGGGAAAGATGTAAATTTTCATACACTACTTTTTTCCTTTTGGAAAAAAGGTTAGCATTTTCTTGAAAGTCGTACATACACCTACCATATGATCCCACCATTCCATTCCTAGGTATTTACCCAGTAGAAGTGGAAGTACCTGTTCACACAAAGGCTTTGTATGTGGATATTCTTAATGGCTCCATTTGTGAAAGCTTAAAATTGGAAATGACCATAATTCCCATTAACTGTTGAATGGATAGGAAATAGAATATCCATACAATGAGAAGAAATGAATTACTGATCCATGCAACAATATGAATGAATTTCAAAATGATGACATTAAGTGAATGAAGCTAAGCCAAAAGAGGATATACTGTAAAATGCCTTTTATATAAAATTATAAAAAATGCAGACTAATCTATCATGATAGAAAAGAGCTCAGTTGCCTGGGGATAAAAAGGCAGGAGAGGTACAGAGATCCATTATACCAGGAGTGCTCAACACATTTTGGCTATTAGGGTAATACTAGTTATTGTTATTATTACGAGCCTCTCATAATAATATGAGACTCTCCCCACCCCTAAATGGAGAAGGAACAAAGGAAGGGGGAGTTTTTAGCTTAAATAAAAAATGACAGAAAATCCTGATGTTTGATTCTAAAGATTAGATCAAATTTCTTTTATTACATGGAATAGGGTATTGAAATTCAGGTTGAGTTACAGAAAAACATCCACATTTTTAGCAACCCAGAATATCTTTGAACTAATCTACCCTTTCCATGCCCAAGCATTTCTGCCATCCCCTTCCCCAACCCACACACATCATGGCTGTAAATCCTGTTTTGCATTTTTGTGTGTCTGATAAGTTACCATATCATGTGAGAGACCAAAAGCCATAGTTTCATATATCAAAAGCTAGTTTCTAAATCTGCGAAAAGTCAGAAGTGAGACTAAAAAGATCACACCAGGAGCAACATTTTGGGTGTCCTGTTTCCCTTTACATCTTGTCTTCCTTACTGGGCCATTAACCCCCTCGAGCAATCATATTTGTCTGTTGGCTGGTTGACTCAAGTGATGTTTCTTTATATTTGACATTCTTTGGGCAACACGAGGGACAAAGATTCCAGGGCCTGAAGGAACTTTGCCATGGTTTTTACCAAGAGGCTGTGCTGTTTCTCATAGGAGTGAATTTGGGAATGTGCAGAGCTCTGCTTGAATTTTAAACATGGGGCCAGGGGTGCTGGGGTGGCTCAGTTGGTTAAGCCTCTGCCCTGGGCTCAGGTCATGATCCTAGCGACCTGGACGGAGCCCCACATAGAGCTCCCAGCTCAGCAGGGAGTCTGCTTCTCTCCTTCCCTATGTCCCTCTCCCTGCTTGTGCTTTCTCTCTCTCTCTCTGTCTCAAATAAATGAATAAAAATCTTTAAGAGGTAAATTTGGGGGCAAAGCTGTTAATTCTCTTGTCAAAACCAATAATTGTCTCACTAAAGGCACTAGCAGGGAGAAACACTGAATTCTATTCTATGTTATACAGAAAAAAAAAAGTGGGGGGGAGTCCAGGGATACTATACTAAATGATCCTCATGCTCTCTCAAGTGTATTTCTCTTATAAGTGGAAGTTTGGGTTCTTGTTTTATATTCTGTTATGATTGTCTTGCAGTGGGAATGGGAACATATTTATCTACATTAAAGATGATCTTACTATATACCATTGATTTTAGTACAACACCAAATGGCTTCTATCATCGGAACACTAGAAAAAGAGGAAAATCATTTCATTACAAAGTTTCCAAAAATAGTCTAAGGTTAAAAGAGAAGTGAAGTCAGAGACAGTGAGAACCTAGGACTTCTAGTTGTTATTTCACTGCTTGTGTTACTGTTGAATTGGGATGTTAGCAATTTCTTAAAAATCACCAAATAAATAATATAAATTAGAAAAGGATACAGGCGTATCCTTAAAAACATTGAGAAATGGGGATTTACTTTATATTTTACTCACTTTATTCTATTTTCATTGAGAGCTTGGGAATGTGGCCTTGGAGTTTGACCTGCTAGCTCAAATTCCAGTTCTGCCATTTGATGCTGTTTATTCTGACATCCCAGTTTCTTCGTCTGTGTAAAGGGGGGAATTTATGATTGTTTGGAGAATTATATAAATAATTTATGTTAAATCTCTACCGGTGCCTAGAACAGTGTGAAGCCTCAAAAATTAGTATAATTTTCATTTAATCTCCACACAGGTGCTGAGATTCTAATAAATACTTATATAGCAGAGTTAGAAACCTCAAATCTGCTCTTCTCTAGAATTTTAATACACTCATAATAAGAACCATATAATTTGGAAACTGTTGTATATGGTTATAAGAATCCTACAATTGTGGGGCATCTGTGTGGGTCAGTCGTTTAGGCGTCTGCCTTTGGCTCATGTCATGATCCCAGGGTCGTGGGATCAAGCCCCATGTTAGGCTGTGCTCAGTGGGGAGCCTGCTTCTCCCTCTCACTTTGCATCTCCCCCTGCTTGTGCTCTCTCCCTCTCTGTGTCAAGTAAATAAATAAAATCTTAAAAAAAAAAAAAAAATCCTACAACTGCCTTTGAAAATGACATAATTTAAAGGCACAGTCACTTTTTGTCTCCTGACCCCAGAAAATCTTGGCCCATCCACAAGTCTGACAAGGGAAATGATCCTGAGGCTGATGACCTGGGCTCCATGGCAATTCGTGTGGGGTTGAGGATTTATGATACAAAGTCACTGTTTCTTTGAATTGTACACATTTTTAATCATCTAGCTAAATGTTCTCCATACTTGTAAAACTTTGCTTTCTTTCACTACTTTCCATTACCTACATTTATTTTTAAACATGTTATTGGTGACTGTAAACTTCCCCTGTCTCCCTGAAAGTTTGGAAGATTCTTTTCAAGTTTTCCTAGGCTTCAAATGTAAACAAGAATGAATTATTGACATTTCTATTTTGTCTCTCTTTTTATAGATCTATTACGATATTTTACTGTGGAAACCACACGTTAAACTGTAAAAACCAAATCTTGAATTGTCCACTAGGTGGAAGCCTTGTTCTTCAATTAAATATAGATTTCCTTTTTTTTTTTTTTTTTTTTTTTTTAAGTGAAATTTATATTTTTTTCCCCCTTGTAAAAAGTTGAATGCATCAGTCGTGGTCCTAAGACCTCTTCTTAAGAAGTAGTAGTTATATCTTGCTCTTTTGAGGTTGACAGTGGAGGATTCACTTAGGTGGATGTGTTGATCTGTGAACAGTCTCTAGTTTCCTTTTTTCCCTTTATTCTTCATGGGCTGAGACTCCAGTAACAATCTCACATGGAACATTGTTCTCCACAGACATGTCACACTCTTCTAAGGACTAAATCTGACGACTTCCTTTTGTCTCTTTACATGGCTGATTTACAGAAATCAGCCAAATTATATATGTATATTTTTTTACCAGTCTTCATCATTCCACCATTTTCATGGAACTCTTCACAGCAAATGTAACAGTAATGTGTATGTTTCTGACACTTTCCAAGTAGATTTATTAAACAAACAAACAAAAAAGGATAACTTTTAATGGTCTGTTTGTGTTTGAATTTTTTAATGATTCAAAGTAAGCAGGATTTAATTTTATCAAATCGTATCATTTGAGCAATGTATAGGATAGTAGAAAATGTTGGAATGATGAGAATGCATTAACAGGTAATCAAGGCGGCAGAAGTTTAGAATCCATCATGTTGGGACATCTAGGCTTGTTCAAAGCACAGTCGTATTTTTCTGGTTCTTAAGACATTTCGAGTTAGGTAGAAGGATGATGCAGCCACTTTGTAAAATAGTTTGGCAATTTCTTAAAATGTTAAACATAAATATATCACATATCATAAGGCTCAGCAACTTCCCTTCTCATTATGTAGCCAAGAGAAATGAAATTATGTATCTACACAAAGACTTAGACATCAATGTTCATGAGTAGTGTTATTTATGTCAACCAGGAAAAGGAAGACAATCCAAATGTCCATCAATTAGTGAATAGACAAACAAAAAAATGGTGCATCCATACCGTGGTGTACTACTGAGCGATCAAAAGTCGTAGAGTCATGATGTGGACTGCAGCATGGATGAGCTCCGACAACATGTTAAGGAGAAGAAGCCAGACACAGAATATTACATATTGTATAATTTCGTTTCAAGGAAAAGTACAGAAAAGGTAAATTTATGATGACGGAAGGTAAATTAGTGGTCACCTGGGAGTTGGAGTGGGAATAAGGAGTACCTTCAAACAGACTTGAAGTTTCCTTTTGTGGTGATGGAAATGTTTTACAATTGGGTGGTGGTGATGGGGGCACAACTCTGTACATTTATTCAAAGTTATTGAAATTGTACCCTTAAGTTTTATTGTGGGTTTGTATCTGTTAAAAAGTGGTATAATAAATTGGAAAGTGAGAGGTTCTTATAAAATCCAGAGAGAGAAACTTGTTAGATAGTCCAGGTCATCCCAGCTTCTTATCTTAAAGTTTCAGAAAAGAGTAAGAATACATGACTTTCATTTCTTGTATGCTGAAAAAAATAGCCAACTGTTCCTGAATCAAAACATCAGAATTCAAGCTGTGGGGCTTGTGTTTGCCAGCGACCTATGAGACTTTCCTGTAGCTCACACAACCCACCACTCACCGAATGCAACCAGACTCTATTAGGTCTGGTCCTTTTCTCTCAAGGAAGCTGGACACTATGTTGTTTCTGTGTCTTGTGCAATTTAATGTTATTATTGGGAAGTGAGGTGATCCAAAGAAAATATATCTTTCCTGGGTAACTTTTGACGGACTGCAAACTTTGTCCACCTTCTCAGCATACCTTTGAGATCTTCCTTTGCCATTGTCTGGCCAGAACATTGGGTTGTTTTCTCTGACATCAGTAATGGTGAATTTATGGCATGACATGGGTCTAAAAACTCCCTCACTTAAGACATAAATCTGAAGAAAATGGATGAATATTCACAAATATATTGATAAATCTCACTTATAGAAATGAATTTTTTCTTACCTCCCCTCCAAATCCTACTGATAATTGTTATAATTTTGAGTCATTGAAAATGCTTAGAATTTGTTTTACAAAACCCATCCCAAACCTGCTCAGATATAAAAGGAAATGGTTATACGTTTGCCTTCATAATGCATCTGCATTTTCGATTTTGGAGGGCAAATACCGCTTCCTTTGTGCCTTTGGGGAATTTTCCTTGTTACCTTGTGAGTGTTCTTGGACTCACTTCTTTCCTTTCCTTCCCTGGGCCAGGCTTTCAGTGGTTTCAGGGTCTTCCTGAACCTCCTTGAAGAAAAAGTCAATGCTGTCAGTGATGGCCAACAGATGAACTCTGCTTTTGTCTCTCATCAATTTCTCAAGATGTGAGGTGTCATCAACGGCTAACTCTTCTGGTTCTTCCCTCCACTGTGCAGGAAGGATCAAAGTTAGCCTTTCAATCAATTTAGACCAGAGAAGTTCTCTTTCCTTTCATGAACATACACCGGCTTCAGTTGGAAGATACTTTTCATTTGTTCCATTATAAGAAGCCTCTGGATGAGGATTATGGGTGAGTTTCAAGAAAACTATTATTTTCTAGGTTCTGCAAATTATTTTCATGGTTGGTTTGAGCATTTTAACTTTTTGTCAGTGGGCTCCTAACAGTCATATTTTTTTAAGCTGGCATAGCTGTGGACGTTCTCTTCCATGGTGAAGTTGTTACTATGGTGATTGTGACTAACTGTAGAGGCTAAATACCTTTTGTTTGTCTATTCTCTCTGCCTTCATTGCAGTTCTCAGTGTTGCTTGATGAAAAAATCCTTTCCACTTTTTTTTTTCTTTTTTTGGCTGAATAATTTCTTCACAAACTTGGTAAACGACTCCCTCTCTTCTCCAGACCCCTCCAGCATTTTATTACTCTCCAATAGATACAATCTTTAAATCTTTTTTTTAAACAACCAAAATTGGATAACATGGTTATATAAAGGAACAACTTTTTTCCTGAATCATTACTTTGAGAAGAAAATTTTTACAAAGATTTTTAATTTTTAAAGATCAAGTATATTTCTTTTTTTTTCCTAAAGATTTATATATTTATTTGAGAGAGAGAAAGAGAGAGTGAAAGGGGAGGGAGAGGGGTAGAGGGAGGGATTCCTGAAGCAGACTCCCAGCTGAGTGTGGAGCCAGACATGCGGCTTGATCCCAGGACCCTGAGATCATTACCTGAGCCCAACAAAGATCCAGCTGTTTTATCTGACTGAACCACCCAGGTGTCCCTCAGGAAGATTTTTAAATGAAGTAGCTTTTAGATGTATGTTATGTCCATTGTCATTGAAAATAATAAAATCACATAACATCTGAACTATTGTGAAAAATCCAAAATTTATATGTATAATAATTTATATGTATAATAATAGAAGATATTTCATTCTATTTGGCTTCTGTTGATTTGAAGACTTACCTTACTGTCTCTCTGGAGCTGGGCAGTGTAGTCCCTGACAGAAGAAAGCCATGCTCCCCCAAATTTGTAACTTCCACAGTGTTTTGCACATTAGAAGTCCTCAGTGATACAAAGCCCATGAAACTCCCCAGAAGAGTGACTGACACAGAGTGAGAGGTCCCAAAAGATGTGTCCTTCCTCCTTCTGTTTTTTCAACTTAATGGGGCGGGATTTAGTTTTAACCAGAGACACAGTGATGGTGAATGCCACATAGTCATTAGGGATTCTACCCTTTTTCTTGTTTGTTTTTGCATGCCAGTTTTACAATGCTTTTGGTTTCAAATGGAATAATAGTATATTACTTTTGTTGGTATAATTGGTAATTATATATTATATGGAGCCAAGAAGCAGATTATTTTTCTCTTCAAGACTTTTCACTTCCCCATTTGGTTATTTCTTCCTAACATTTTCCCAATTAAACCTTCCTTCTTCTCACCATAGCACCTCACCTGGTAAATTCCACTCCCTAGTCCAAACTGTCTATCTTTCTTTTACTTAATAACTGAGTGCTTACAGGGTGCCAGGCTCTGTACTAGGCCTGGCTCTGGTATTAAAACAGCCAACTCATTACCATTTCTGTCTTTCAAAACCATTTTTAAAAGTGATCTTCAAAATGGAACCAACAGATAATGATCAACTGAGGTAAGGAAATATTTAGAACGTCTATTTACCTTTCCAAAAAAAAATCTTTATTTCTATTTCTTAGAAGGTACATCATACATTAGCATAATAGAACATGTGTATCATTTATAAAGTGTAAAATCCATGAATAGTAAAAGTGCATACTCATACTAGTTGCTGATAGAGGTTTCAAGCAAAAATGTTTTCAGGCCACTGGTTTAGCACATTAGTGGTATTAACCTGTGGCTTATGAGAAGTCTTAGACCCTTTACCTATCCAGAGTATTTATGAAACCTCTCACATCGGTAAACAGTAAATGTAAATGTAGGTAAATATAGTGTACTTACTGTTTAAATTCAGTATCAAGAGAAGTCCCCTAACACCTTATGCCCCAAATCTGTTTTCTGTTCTTAAGTGCCTTATGTAGAGGAAACTTATGGCACTAGCATGATCTCGTGTCAGTAAAATAAGAAAATAAACAATCAGAGCACCCCATGGTTAGGGAGAAGTATTAGGTATGTTGGCAACACTCTGAGGGGCAGCCTGGCCAGTTCTTAGGGTTAAGAGGAACTTTTCTCAGTAGCATCTAATCTGAAACTTAAAGTTTACATAGAAATGTGCTAGCAAAGAAGTAGGAAAAGCCTCTGCGAAGACTTAAGAACATGCAAGCATTCCAGCATTGAGAGAGTATGTGAATTTTGGGGAATTAAACCCATGGTGGAAGTGTGGTGTGTAAAAGTAAGGAGGTGAGAGATGAAGAATGAGAGCCAAGCAGGACCAGACCACGGAGAACCTTGTTAAGAAATTCAGCTTAGGGGCGCCTGGGTGGCTCATTGGGTTAAGCCGCTGCCTTCGGCTCAGGTCATGATCTCAGAGTCCTGGGATCAAGCCCCGCATCTGGCTCTCTGCTCGGCAGGGAGCCTGCTTTCTCCTCTCTCTCTGCCTGCCTCTCTCCCTACTTGTGATCTCTCTGTCAAATAAATAAATAAAAAAATCTTTAAAAAAAAAAAAAAAAGTTCAGCTTACTTCCCGAAGGCAATGGGGAGCCATGGATACCTTTTAAGCAGAGACATGACATGGTGAGGGATGTGTTTTAATTAATTAATTAATTATTTTATTTTTTAAGATTTTATTTATTTGTCAGAGAGAGAGCTCTCGAGCAGGGGGAGCAGCAGGAAGAGGGAGAAGCAGGCTCTGTGCTGAGCAAGGACCTGAGCTGAAGGCAGATGCTTAACTGACCGAGTCACCAAGACATCACAGTTTGATTTGATTTGATTTACTTTAAAATGAGAGAGAGTGAGAGCAGGGAGAAGGGTCAGAGAGAGGGACAGAGAGAATCTCAAGCAAACTCCCTGCTGAGAGCAAAACCCAGTGTGGGGCTCGATCCCAGCACCCTGAGATCATGGCTTGAGCCTATATCAAGAGTCAGACACTTCACTGACTGAGCCACCCAGGAGCCCCAGGATGTATTTTAGAAAGACATTTTCCTAACTGCAGTCTGATTGTATGACCATAGTTGCTAGTTTTCCAGGATAGGTCCGATTTCTTTTTATGGTCCTGCTATAAATGTCAATACTGCCCGCTTTCAATAATAAACTTTCATTTTGATGATATATAGTTTTCCAGAGTAGACTGAAGGAAACAAAGTAGCATGAGGATCTTGGTTGTACTTGGTCGCAGTCTTCTGGAGGAAAGATGACATCTTGCATTAAGTTAGTGATAGTGAGGGTGGACAGAGTAGAGGGTAGGTATTGGTAGTAGCGATATGTAACAGGTATATATGGAACAGGGCATGGTTGATTTGATATGAAGAATGAGAAAGAACAACAAAGACTAGGATACGCAGGTTTCTCCTCTGGCAGCTGGGTAGGTAGAAGACTGCTTACCGAGGTACGGAATACCAGAGGATGGATAGTTTTGGGGGATGGAGAATAATAACTGAATTTTGGGAACCGTGGAACAAGATGTCTGATGATGATGTCTGAGAGATCTGGTAGACATTTTACTATACCGATCTGAACTTCTGAATAGAATTCTGAACTTCAACTAGAGATTTCAGGGTTGTCTATATATATGGCAATTGAAACAATTTGAGTGGATGAGATGGTCCAGATTGAAGATACAGAGAAGAGGAGATACCTGGGGCAGAGTCCTGGGGAACTCCGGCACCTGATGTGACTGTGAAAGAGGAATAGCTTATGGGAGAAATGGTGCAAACGGGGCTGAGAAATAGGAAACAAGGAGATGTGATGTCTTGGTACCAAAGAGAGGGGATATTTCAAATGAAGGAAGATGTCAACAACTTTGAAGGCTTTACAGAATGAGAACTGAAAATAACTGGTGGGTCTGTTGATAAGATGACCTTGTAAGGGAGGTTTAGCGAAACGGCTGTGTAGCACTTGCCAAAGTCAAGTGGGAAAATACCTCTTTTCAGAAATCTTAATACTTCAATATGTGTCTCTGTTAATTGAAAAGAGATAGTAGTGCACGAATTAAATCCTTTATTTTATGAACTAATGTTTTCCATTTCCAGGAAAACAGAACAATTGACCTGGGTAAGATACTTGTATCCTTTAAAAAAAAAAGCCCACAGGGAGGTTAAGAGTAAGAATGTCTCGCTCTAAAGAAGACCGGTGAGAAAGGTCTTTACTACCTGTGTGAGGGAAGTTTTAAGGTCTCCTTAAATGTCATTACATAGTCAATGGCCTGCTTTTCCTATAGAGAAGGCAAGAACCTGCTGTAATTTTCCCTTTCCTTGGTTCTTATAGCCTAAATGCAATCAATTACCTGCTGTCATTCGCCATGCACTATTTTTAGTACCTGCTTTTTATAATTATCAGTACGTGTCAAATGCTCTGACCATTAACTGGTGGGAAGCCAGATGGAAGAAACACAAACTGTGTGGGGTGCGGCCTCAGACAGTCATAAGAGTTCAGGCCCTGATATCAGACAGACGTGATTCTGCACCAAACCTCAGTTTCCCCATCTATAAAATGTGGATGTTAATAGTTGTCCTCATCAAGTTGTTCTAAGGCTTATGTGACATAAGATGTAGATAAGGCACTTAGTTTCCTGGTCCATAGTAAACCCCCATATAAAAGTTCATCACCAGATAGATAAATTATTGTTTCTTTCTTTCTTTCTTTCTTTCTTTCTTTCTTTCTTTTTTTTTTTTTTGTAAAATGTCATTTGAAAAAGGCTTTGTGTGTGAGGAGAAGCCATTTCAAGGTCAGGATTAAAGTCACTATCAGAGCTGTAAGAATAGAGTTGATAGTGAGTTTATCAGCAATATTCATTTGCCTGCTGTATTGAAAAACCAGGGATAATCTTCTTAGTGTCAGTCAACCGTCTTCTGCTTCTGCCTTGCATTAGCAAAAACTCAACTGTCCTTTCCCGCTTTATGCTGCTAATTGATGATTGTTGGCATCCCCATTTCCTGCAGAAGAATTTTGGCTCTTTGGGGTATCATTTAAATGTTACAAGGTTTAGCTGAATCTGCAAATAAATAAATAAATAAATAAATAAACCCCAAGTCACTGGGCACAGGGCTTCTCAATTGTGTGATGTTGTTTGCAGCATATTTAGCCAAAGCTGTTGGAGGCTGGGGGTATATCTGCTATACTTAACAATGTTGGAAGGTCAGCTCACAGTGTTTTGAAGAGTCTTAGATGTATTTGTTTTAAGATTATTAGCATTATGAATTTATTAACTATCAATATCAAATGAACAAGGTCATCAGGGCTCAAAAAGAGAAGGAAATATACTTTTCTGAGCAGTCAAACAAAGATGGCAGTGATAAAGGGTAAAAATGCATATAGTATACTTTCAGTGTCCAGAAAAATGACAAATTACTGGTTTGGCCAAAATGTACTCTACATAGGAACTGCGGAAGGTTTGACAAAAATGAAACTTTTGTGTTAAGCAGCTACTAGCCTGAATTTATTTTTTAAAGTTATTAGTTTTAAAGATGTTATTTAGGGGCGCCTGGGTGGCTCAGAGGGTTAAAGCCTCTGCCTTCAGCTCAGGTCATGATCTCAGGGTCCTGGATCGAGCCCCACATCGGGCTCTCTGCTCAGCAGGGAGCCTGCTTCCTTCTCTCTCTGCCTGCTTCTCTGCCTACTTGTGATCTCCAACTGTCAAATAAATAAATAAATAAATAACATCTTTAAAGATCTTTAAACATCTTTAAAGATGTTATTTATTTATTGAGAGAGACAGTGTGTGAGGTAGGGAAAGAAGGAGACAGAGAGAGAGAGAATCTCACGCAGATGCCCCACTGAGCGTGGAGCCGGATCCGGCCTCACTCTCATCACCCTGAGATCATGACCTGAGCCAAAATCAAGAGTTGGACCCTTAACTGACTGAGCCACCCAGGCATCCCTACTAGCTTGATTTTTAAAAAAATTTTTTAAAGATTTTATTTATTTATTTGACAGAGATCACAAGTAGGCTGAGAGGCAGGCAGAGAGGGAGGAGAAAGCAGTCTCCCTGCGAAGCAGAGAGCCCGATGCGGGGCTCGATCCCAGGACCCCGGGACCACGACCTGAGCCAAAGGCAGAGGCTTTAACCCACTGAGCCACCTAGGTGGCCCCTTACTAGCTTGATTTTAACATCTCATTAATTTATTAATGACTACAGCTTAGGTAAGGAAGAACAATGAATGACACAAGGGATTTAGGGCTATTGGTAAAAGTGTGGACAAAGTGACAGATGACAGAATCTAGATAATCAGTACAGAAAAGGAAGGCAGGCTGGGTTTGAAAGTTTCCAAGAAAGGACAGGGAACAGTGGACCTCAGAAGTAAAAAATGTGGTAGAGTGGGAATTTAATGCATTGAAGTCAGACCAGTTCTAGATAATGCCTGACAAGATATGAGCCCCTCGTCTTCTCCAACTAGTCCGTTCTTGATCATCTGCAGTATTGCTACCATAACTATAGCTTTTGGAGACACTTGGGACTGGAAGTAAGTTAACTTTATAGTATTTGAAAAATGTAGCGGGATGCTAGCTTGCCCTTGGGGGAATGAGTCATTTCCCTTTTATAGTGAGGAGCTACCAATCTGTCTTCCAACATAAATTTTCACACTCATTTAACTGTTTTATGATGTCCTTTGGGATCATTTGGATTCAGAGAATACTGTACATGAGTCAGTATTTTGTGATAGTATTTCCTCGCTTAGGTTTTTTTTACCTTTTTAAAAATGTGGCTTCCAGAATTACCTTAAGAAAAGTGGCTCAGGACCATGTTCTACAAAACCATGTGTTAAAGAAATTCATTGCAACACTCAATTGCATAGTAATTCTTAGAATTTTTAATGGGAATTTGTGAGCTGCAGACCAAAAATGATCAAAGGGCTATTAGAGCTGAGGTTACTTCTGTTAACAGTCATCGTAATGGCCCCCAGCCCCAACAGCTTCTCGTGTTCACCTCAGCTTCCGTCACCCCAAACCCATCACTGAGTTTTCAAGGGATTGGCTTATTCTCTTCCTTAAAGTTTCACTGATGAATGTTTTTCCCTCTTTGGTACCTGCCTTTGGAAAGATAGCCGCAAGCATTAACTTGAGAGTTAAGAGTTAACTCATTAACTCAGTTACCTCGGTGGTGGGGGGTGAGGGCTGAAGAAATGCAAACTTTTCTTACTGTCGTAAAGTTATTTTTGGAACTATTAAACCTCTAGAGGAGAAAATGATGTTTCAGTGCATAGTCCACGCCTTGAGTCTGCCACAAACACAGCCGCTGACTTAAAGATACTATTTAAAAAAAAAACACAGCTGGTAGGCATAATATTTAAATATTTCCAACAGGATGCCCAACAGCTGTTGATGAGGAGAATGCCAAGCACATAATAGTCAAGGCGAGAACAGTCTCAGGGGAGGCTTTCAGAGAGCGTGAACTGAAGCTGGTTCCTCTTCTTTCTCTCCCTGAAGGAAGGCAGGGCGGCAGGAGGGAGAGGGCAGGACCCGAGAGACAGGAAAAGGTGGCTTCTTCTGTGCAGGTGAGTGGGTAAGATAATGAAGTTAAGTTAATTTGGACTCCACTGACTTCTCTCTCTCTGTTCTTGGCACTTATGTCTGTACAAACGCGGGAAGCTGCCTCCTTCCTGAGGTTTGTAATGAAACAATTTACTTGAAATTACAAAAAAAAAGAAAAAAAAAAAACCCCAAAAAAACTTCACATGCTATTCGCATTTAAATCAGAGTCCTTCCTCTGCAACGGTTTGGGTCTCTGTCATTGACTGGTAACAATGGGATGAAAATACCCTGTCTCTGGGAAAGCTGCATTAATTCACTTGCGGTCCACCAAGTCATTTGGATTGTTTTACTCCTTCACTTCATATGTGATCAGGACAGGCTTTGAGGAGGTTGTTATATGTATTGTACTTACAAAAGAGAAAAGCAATTTAAAAAACAAACAAAAATACTATTACTTAGAAAACTGTGACCAGTGTTTTCCCCAAAGTTTAAGGTCCCAACTTTATTGATTGATTTTTTTGGTTTCAAGTTTTATTTAAATTCTAGTGAGCTAGCATATAGGATAGTACTGGTTTCAGGAGTACAATTTGGTATTTCATCACATACATAAATACCCAGTGCTCATCACAGGTGCCCTCCTGCCCTCCTTAATCCCCATCACCCATCTAGCCCATCCCCCACCCACCTCCCTCCAGCAACCCTCAGTCTGTTCTCTACAGTTAAGAGTCTCTTATGGTTTGCCTTTTTTTTTTAGTGCTTCTCTTCTTTTTTATCCCCCTTCCTCAATTCCAACTTTAAAAGTGATTAATAACTCAAACTTCAAAATGGATATAGATCGAGATTTTGAAATATTTGGACTGTACTATTCTGTACTGAACGTGGATCCAGAAAGGGCAAGCATTTTATTTTAGGAAGGTTTGCCCAGTGTCAGGTGTTCTGTGAGTACACAGTGTTAATTGGTGGTGGTGACTCCAGAGGGACTCAGGCATGATTGTATTTTTGAACACTGAGTTTGTTTTAAAAACCATTTTGGATCGAAGCATACATCTTTTTGTGTTTAAACCTCCAGAAGGATTTTCACTTTACCACCCTCCGAAAATCCCCAGTGCTACTATTATATTTAAGTATGATTAGAGAATCATAGAACTCTGTGAGGGGTTATTTCTTTGTGTCCAGGTTGCCCTAAGAGAGCTCACTTCAACATTTAAACACCTAAATTCCTGTGGCTGCAACATTGCCATTTTCCTTCAGACCGTATTCCAATGTCAAATAACTTTTACAGTGGAGAACTTTTTTCTGCCCAAACTAAATTCCTCCCCTTAAATTTTAAGCCTATATATCAGAAGCCTGAATCAGGCTCTGTCTACCTACCCTGTACAAAGCTATCATTCTCTTTTTCTCCTGGAATGGTGGGATTGAAGAAAAAGCTGTTAGATTCTGTGTAAGGTGCCAATTTTTCACCTTGACAAACTCAGAAGATTACTGTATTTACTGACATCGTTCCATGACCAATCTTTGACTCATCTGTTGGAGATTTTACCACTTTTGACTGCAAGGGGAAGAGAAGGTTATGTGGATCTGTTGCTCCAAGAGCATTGAGTACTTGGAGAATAAAAACTGTGGGATAATAATTTCACCCAGCAGGCTCTAGGGTACCAGCAGCTGATTTCTAGGTGATTAAAATTTCAAAGAACACAGATAGCCATTTAAGTATAATGGGATTGAAGAGGAAAGTGCTCAGGCTATTTGGTTGTTTCCTTAGGATCTAGCCTAGACTTGTTACAGCTAATGTCCAAAAATGGGACAATGTCCATTATTAGTCTAAAGCTTTTTCTCAATTTCCATTTTCAATGAAAATCTAATTATCATGTACATGAACATATTAAACTATTGGGGATGAATAGAACAAACAGGATGGTGTAATTGCAGCGTATTAACCCTTGCTTTCATTTATATAGTCAGTGCCCTGTTGGAGATAAAAAGATATGTAATATAGTGTTCTTGCTCTTAAAGAACAAACGCTCTAGAAGGGCTAAGTTTGTACAAAAGCATGTTTTTCATAATGTGAGAAGAGAAGAAACATAGAGATGAAAGAAAATTAGTAATTGTTGGGGGAAGACTAGTAAATCCAATCATGAGTATTGGTCACAGTGCTGAGTCACTGGGATGGAGAGGGAGCATATGGAATTAAAGAAGGAAAGATATTATCTGTATTTGATTGAGATATAACCATTTCAAAAAGCAGCAGGAACTGCACATATAACTCAAAGTGACATGAATGTGAAGACATAGTCAGATTTTTATAAAAAATATTCCAAATCATTCCTTGAATTTATAATGACTATTTAATTGCTTCAAGATTTAGGACTACTGCCATATTGAAAAAAAAAATTAGAACAAAAACTTTTCAGTATTTCCAGAAAATTGCCTGGAAGGAGAAAAAGAAGCTATAAGTGATGATGGCAAAAAATGAGTCAAACTGATAATAGGATTTTCCCATTATTTTAAAGCTAAAGTTGGTTTTAACATCTTTTGTATTGCCTGGTTGTCTTTTTTTTTTTTTTTTAAGATTTTATTTATTTGTTTGACAGGCAGAGATCACAAGTAGGCTGAGAGGCAGGCAGAGAGGGTGGGGGGGGCAGGAAGCAGGTTCCCTGCTGAGCGAGAGCCTGATGTGGGGCTGGATCCCAGGACCCTGGGATCATGACCTGAGCTGAAGGCAGAGGCTTTAACCCATTGAGCCACCCGGGGCCCCTGCCTGATTGTCTTAAGAACAGATTTAATTTACCTCTCAACTATAGAAGAGATGATTAAAGAGCTATGTATTTTCATGGTATGCTTCTTAAAATTTTTATGTAAATTTTCATATCCTCAGGGAGACGAAATGACTAAAACATGGCATAGGAGGGAAGACCATTCCTTCTAGTTGGGGGACATGTTTGAAGTCCTGTCTCATTACCACTCTGAGCTTCAGTGTCTCATCCTTCGCATTTCAAACTATTAGAGAAAGAGCTGGCTGAAGCTATCCAAATCATGGTTCTCTTTCTTAGATTCTACCATCATCTTGGTAGGTCACATAAGGGCTTCTCCCCTCCTCATGAAGAGTTGATTCACATTACGGGGGAAGAAAGAGAAGGAAAGCAAGCACCACACATACAGCACATACAAACTAAAACAGATAAGGACCGCACTACCCAAGTAATGTATGCTAAAGAGAGAATAATTGAAAAAACATAATCCAGGCAGTCATTTCAGGTAGATAGTTGACTGGTTGATTCATTTATTCATCTCAGTCTTATAAAGTACCTACCATGGATCAGACACTTCTTTAGGGACTAAGACAAGGCCTCTTCATTCATGGAGCCTACATTTTTAGAGGGGTGAGAGAAACAATAAACAAGTAAATGCAGAGCTGAATAATCTAATTTCTTATTATGCTAAGAATTAGGAAGGAACTGAAATATGGCATTGTGATAGTAAAGGGAGAGGGTAATTTAAGTCAGCCTGCATCTTTAGGGAAAGCTTCACCATTCAATGAATATTGATTTGGTATCTATGAGGTACTGGCATCAGCACCCAATGATCATTGTGTCTTTTACCAAAAGCTCTTTCCCTGGTTTCCCTGCCAATTTCCATTTGTATGACATCACCTGAGGTGCTGTCCTTTATTAGGCTAAAGGATGTGACTGGGATCTAATCCTCAAGACAGCAGAGTCTGGTGAGATCACATGAGATCATATACAGGAAATGATTTTATGAACTCTATTCAGCAATATTTATTATATACTTTTTATTTCAGCCATGCATCAGTGAATAACACACACACACACACACACACACACACACCCCTCTTAGAAATTTACATTCTCTTCAAAGATATATTAGATTCTTTTTCTTTTTTTTTAACAAAAAGCCAGACTTTCTTTAATGAAACCATTTTTTTTGTGTTCTATCAATTTGAGATTTCAAAAATTTGCAAAGCAAATTGTGTTTGTTCAAGAGGCATTTCTCCCAACATTGTGATGTCTTTCATATTGGCTTTACTTTTATTTTTAAAGATTTTTTTAGTGTTTATTTGAGAGAGAGTATTTATTTGAGAAAGAGAGAGAGAGAGAGAGCATGAGAGGAGAGAGGTCTGCAGGAGAAGCAGACTCCCTGCCGAACAGGGAGCCCGATCTGGGACTCCATTCTAAGACTCCAGGATCATGACCTGAGCTGAAGGCAGTCACTTAACCAACTGAGCCACCCAGTCACCCTCATATTTGCTTTACTCCTAATCAGGTTTGGTCACTAAGGGAAGTGAGGTGTCTCTATTTCAACGTGATCAGTTAGTGTTTTATATTCCTTGTCTTCTGGCTTATTTCAAGATTTTATTTACCAAGAATCTATTTTTGAAGTTATTTATTAGACTGGCAGCGAGCATGAAGCTATCTCTTCCACATGCCTTATAGTTCAATCCACTACCTCAAAACAACTAGGTGGGTCTATTTATCTTTCCTACTTTTTAATGCATTTCAGCAGACTAAGGAATATTGGTTGAAGATGCAGAAACATACATCTTATGAGAAAATGGGTTGGCTTAACATCTTCCACTTTGAGATGGGCGTTCTGCCCAAAACATTCACAGCAATAAAATTATTCCTTAGCTTACAATGATGAATGAGAAAAAAGTACCTCTTTACCTCAGCTAAATTCAACAGATGACAGAGCAAATAGGAGAGAAGAAATAAAAGTTGTTCATGGTTTTTTCATGATTCAGTCGAGGTTAGAATAACCAGAAACTGATGGGTCATAGAATTCCCTCTTTCCAGTAGGTGAAAGAACTTCATGTTACTACTGACTTGAAAACTGCTCACAGGCAAATGAACAGCTCTCAAGTTTTCCTAGGTAAATGATGTTCAGGGAGGATATGGAATCCATTTTTTTAAAACACTAACCCGACGATCTGGGCTCATGATTGTCTGCAGTAAAATGACTTAAGGGATATAAAATTAACAGTGCACTTTGAGGATTCCCTCAAAAAGTGTTTTGGTCACTTAGTCATAAGAGAACACAGAGTTTCAAATTAGAAAAGGGAAACAGATAAGAACTACAAAATGTCAGGTACAGTAGTCAAATTTTTTTATTGAGAAGACAATAAGTTTATCTTGCATTGCTTCAAATCCCCTGTATTTTTCCCAATTAGAATGAAGTAAGCTATGAAATATAGTGAAATTCACCCTGACTTATACATTTTATGAATGGACAATACATTCGTGGTAATTTATAATGTAAAGGAGGTCCCTTTTGGAGATTACAGTGGACCAGGCACTTTCAGATTCTGGTTGTGAGGCAGCACAGCCTCTAGGGAGGGACAGCTAGGTGCCTGACAGAAAGCATCAGGGGTCAGGACTGGGATGGTAGTGACACAGGGAAGGGATGAAATGAAGAAAAGAATTCAGACCGGAATCTTTTATTTCAGACAATGGAGCCATTTTTGTAGTGTATTTTTTTTTTCCTTCAAAATGTCACTTTCTAATTTTATGTGGCAAGCTAGGCTGCTCTGTGTTTTCTGTTTCCTGAGCTTATCTAGAGCAATCAGGCAGGTGTGCACAAGAATTTTTTTCCTTTTTTTGCCCTTCTTCTTCTTCTTCTTCTTTTTTTTTTTTAACAGTAGACATTTAAGTGAAGATACAGAAAAAACTCTCAAGAATGAGAGGGGTCCCAACAGGGTTGCTTCCCGCCCCGCCCCCCGACCAGTCAAATCTGTTTTCTATCCAAAGATTTTTTGACTAGACAATGAACCTGTGATAAGGAGATGCATGATGACAAAACATTATGTTGTAAATATCATTACATTGGTTTTGTTGGTATTTCTACTGCTGTGATAACCACTGTATTGAAAGAATCCAGATTATGCCCAAGGACAGAGTTGTTGCTGAATGGGTTAGAAATTAATCAATCTGAGGTTCTGCAAAATTTACTTCAGAAACTGCTAGCTATAAGTTAGAATTTTGATTTTTTTTCCCCTTTCAGGGACCTTTGAGCAAATTTTTCATACTCAAGAACGATAATTAGCCCTTGCCTGTCAGAGACCGAAAATTCTGCTACGTTTAGTAGGCCCAAGAGAAGAGGCTCTCTGAACTTACTTCAGCATCCAGCTGGAGGAAGTCAAGATTCAGTAGAGAACATCTGGGCTGCTAAGGGATTGGAGAACACTTGGGGGGTTTCCTCCTAAGGACTAAAATACTGCTTGCTATAAAGATTTCTATGATACCAGAGTCAGAAGGAAAGCAAAATAAGGATAAGTAATCAATTCTGTGCAGCCAGAATCTTATTTCTCCTGCTGACAAATGCGGTGCTTGGGAATTACTGTCGAGCATGACTTGCTAAATGTTTTCTCCATTACCCCTCATTATAATTAAAAATGAAAGAAGGAGTTGCATATTTGCTCAAGGATATCCGGTTCCAGATTAAGATGCTCCTAATACCTGACTATTCAGAAGATGCTCCTGGGCCAAAATAATTTCTATGAGAATGTAGTAACAGGTTAAAGCAAAGGGCGATTTCCAATTTTTTCTCTTCCCTTCATTTTCTGGTGTGCCAGGGTAATGAGGCTAGTGTCTCTTAGTCACTGCTATCCAATAGCACTTTCGGTGGTAATGGAAATATTCTGTATCAGCGCTGTGCACAATGGTAGCCACTAACCATATGTGCCCATTAAGCCCTGGAAATGTGGCTAATGTGACTGGGAAATAAATTTTAAATTTTATTTAATTTTAGCTAATTTAAGTTTAAATAGCTACCTGTTACGAGTGGCTACCACATTGACAGGGAAATCTGAGAGATGGAATAAAGCCAGAGTTGTTGCATTTATCTTCATTGACCAGAGTTCTCAAATACTAGCATTAGAATTACAATGTCACATGGTGTTGTTACTCCACAAAAATGAATTTAGTTTGCCTTTCACTTTTTTTAGAAGATTTTATTTGTTCATTTTTGAGAGAGAGGGAGCGAGAGAGAGAAAGCACACAAGCTGGGGGAGAGGCAGAGGGAGAGGGAGAAGCAGACTCCCTGCTGAGCTGAGGGCCTGATACAGGGCTCCATCCCAGGACCCTGGGATCATGACCCAGACGTTTAACCGATTGAGCCGCCCAGGCACCCCTGTATTTTACTTTTTAAACCAAGGGAGGACTGTACATTTTCAGGCAGGGTAAGCAGTTCAATGAATATGCCTTTGCAACTACTTTAGCTTCTCCTATACTGTGTTGTCCGTCGATCTCTGAATCATGTGAAGGAAGGTATCTGCTTCTGCAGAAGACATATCATGACATTCAATAGTAATTGAACATGAATTGTCTGAAAGTTGCAATATCTCAGCTTTGTTCAGGATCCAACTTGCATTCTTCAACAGGCCAGGAGAACTGTCAAGGTGTTAGGTGAGAAGTATTAGGTGAAGTTTTCAGGTGTGGTCAGTTTTTTTTTTTTTTGCATGACAGTTATATTTGTAATCAAGCATCAAATAACAGATCTTTAATGTTTTTTCCCTGATTATTTATTATTCCTGATTATTATATATTCCAGGATCCTGCTGCATGACTTTTTGTGTTCATGTTTTAACTATATCATGGCAAACCAAAATGTCACTTCAGACCAAGAACCAGAAATATCACTCAGGATGAAAGGGAGAACATAACCTCTCTTAATCTCATAAAGATACCAACATCTTTTCATAGTAGATCATTTATACTATGGTGAGGAAAAATGCAAAAACAGGCAAATATAAATATAAGCTATTGAAACGAGCTTCTATGCCTAGGAACATTTTTAGTTACATACTTTTGTAGTTATTCACAGCATTCTGGCATTATCCAGTGGCTGAAGCATGCTTTCCTAAGACCTAAATGTGGCTTTTATGTAAGAATTCTGGCAATTTAGAATAGCAAGCTTCATGGTAGCTAACGACTTGGCCATCCTTGTCTTGTCATCCTCATTCTCCCTGTTGCCATGTTGAGAAGATCCTGTTGATGGTGCGTTTGAATGCTGGCAGTAGTTAAACAGAGTTGATCTGGCATCATTTCCCAGCTCTGTGTTTGGTGCCGTAATGTTGGGAGCTTGAAATTGGCCACATCGGGGGTATTTATACCAAATATTGTCAGGCCCTACAAATCAAGGTTGTTTTATTTTGAGAGAGCTGGTTGTTAAACCTTTAGCAGTATACGACTAGACATAGAGGTGACTAGCTTGCTACTAAGTATAATGGTGGGAAGAGAAGTAGTGGGGACAGGAGATCAGGGGAATCTGTCTCCTCTCTAATCCTGTCTCCTCATTTCCACTGACAATTTTCTATATGCCATTGAGGGGGAAATAATGTGTAAGTATAAATGTGCCACACTCTACAGTCAGAATGGCAAGCATTGGATAATTATTCAAGAGGCTCTTCTAGAAGTTGAGCCCCCAGTGTGAAGTGTTGAAAGAAATTCATAACCAAAATGAAAGCATTACAAAGCTGCAGATAAACTTTGTTACTGACCCATCTCATTTGGGATCCTCCAGTAAATACACCAGAAGCCAGTCCTACCACATTCATGAAGAACATTGAAACAAACAACTTAAATTTGGCTTTGTACTAGAGCCATCCAAATTAAGCCCTTTAGGCATTTATAATGGAATTCAACAACACCTAAGAGCAAATATGCCCCCTTTCCAATAATAAAGTTAGGTGAAATTCATTGTATCCTATGCAGGGCTTGGTGTTCTTTCCTGAAGTGTAGGTATGGCTGATGATTGCCTATAATTATAGTCTCAGTTCCAGTTGCATGTTCTTCTACAGGTTGTACCTTTCCCTATTTACACCAATCTCCTCTCGACTCGAGAAATAAAGAGAAGATGAAACTGGGATAGATTCATAGATAACAAATATCTATTAAATGTTCACACCCTCTGTTCCATGTCCTTCTGGTTACCTTCCTTCCACAAATGTTTTACCAAGGTAGAAAGACCAGTCAGTTTAGATATGCAAAATATGTAAAATATTATGAGCCTTAAAAATTGCCCTCTGGGGTTGCCTGGGTGGCTCAGTGGGTTAAAGCCTCTGCCTTCAGCTCAGGTAGTGATCCCAGGGTCCTGGATCAAGCCCGATGGGGAGCCTGTTTCCTCCTCTCTCCCCTTTGCCTGCCTTCCTGCCTACTTGTGATCTCTGTCTGTCAAATAAATAAATAAATAAATATCTTAAAATAAAAAAAAATTGCCCTCTGATACCATTAATTTCTGGACTGATGGCAGCTACATTTGTGGTGAGCATAGCATCTAGAGATATGAAATCACTGTGCCCAAACCTGTAACTAATGTGACATCATGTGTCAATTATATCTCAATAAAAACAATAGCCTTACTTTGGAGATGTTTTTATAAAAAGGAGATGAAATTGCACTCAAGATGTCTGAGTGAGTTGTTGCAACATTTTTTACTGGAGAGAATTTGTTCATTTTTCCTCCTCTCCTTTCTTCATTTTGAACTTTACATAATTTAGTAAACTCGCCCATTTTGTTGTACCATAGTTCTCTTTTCATTTAAAAAAAATCTTAAAACTCACGTTTTCCAGAATATTTGGAGCAAAAGTATCCAGTGAAATTACCTACCTTAACTAAATATATTTCAGAAAAATCTGTCTCCGGTTGCTGCCCATAGAGAATCTCCCTAATGTACTTCAGTACGTGTCTTTACCAACATCTACAACACAGTGGACAATCATAGAAGTCAAAAGGCTTTTGGGGTGAGAGTGTGTTCTGGAAGGTGCAGTGTCAAATTCTGAAAGCTGGTTGTGTGCATAGACTAGGAGTGCAGACAGCACGGAAATAAATTCTCTTTGAAGGTTTTTTCTTCGCAACAAAAAGTCTCTTACAGGTGAAGATCAGAACATGGCAAAATAATAATCCGGTAATTCTGATTCTCTCATGTGGGCAAGGAGGGTTAGAGCTAAACAAAGGTTCCACTTCCCTTTCTTCAGTGGAAGTTTACACGTTTCAGAAAGCAGTCTACTTTTTGGAGAACATGGCAACAAAAACAAACAGTCTTACTTCAAGTAAAATCCAAATGGTAACAAGTTATCCTGTAGTGCTTTGTTTCAGGGTACATTTTAAGAGACTAAAGGAAAAGCAGAAAGAAAGAAAGAAGAAAAAAAAAAAACCCTCACAAAATCTCCCCCCAACTCTGACAATTTACAAGACTTAAATAAAACAAAACTGGAGCAGCTCCCTATAGCAAATACAAAACAGATGCAGTCTTATGCAGTATTTCATAGTGTTCTGTACGATTCTAAACAGGCAGGCTTCGGAACTGTTAAAGTAAATGCTATTATTTTTTTCCCCACAAACCACACATCTTAATGTAACCTGATTGCCTAGGCTCTCTAGCTTGGACACTGCTTTAATTCCCTATTGGTCTTCCCTTTTTTTTGTGTTGATTTTCTCTATTTCTCATCCTGTCACGCAGAAATCAAAGTGATCGAAAAAACCTAAAAACAACTGGATCAGATTTTGTTACCTTCTCACCTAAAATCATTCAACATATTCCTTTTGCTCTTAGAATAAAAACTAAACTCCTTTCCAGGACCAGCAAGGACTTCAGAAATCTGCTTCCTTGTCTGCTTCATCTCCTTTGGAATGTTGCCCTCATTCTCTTCTGCCTGGAATGTTCTTTCCCCCCACCCCAGTTCTGGGTACAGGAGGCTCACTGTCATTCCTTAGGTCCATTTAAATGATCCCTCTACTTATAGGGTTTTCTCACTCCTTCATCTCAATTGTCCCCCCCCGCCCCGCCCTTCCCATGGTAAATCTAATCCCCATGCTTGTTTTCTTTCTCACAGTATAAAGTTATCATTTGCAAATATATTGTTTTCTTGTATTTTTCCCCCATAGGCATGTAAGCTTCGCTGAGGTAAAAAACCTTTGCTATCTTGCTCACCCATATACAGGGCCAGTAATCAGGTGGAATATGGTGGTCACGCACCATCACGGTTACATTTATTGAGAGCTGTGGAAGGCACCCTGTCAAGTGCTTTACGTGCACTTGGTCTTTGTCTGTGTCTGTGTTCTTTAAATTGAAATATAATGGGTGTACAGTCTCTTATTTTAGGTGCACCTCATAGTCGTTCATATTCGCATACATTATGAAATGATCTGCACAAAGTCTAACTATCTGTCAGCATACGAAGTCATTACATTGTTACTGACCATATTCCCTATGCTGTCCACTACATCCCCATGATTGATTTATTTTATGACTGGAAGTTTATACCTCTTCATTCCCTTCACTGTTTCACCCATCCCCACCAATTCTTTCCCCCCTCTGGTAACCTACAATTTGCTTCCTGTATCTAGGAGTATGTTTCTTTATTGTTTTATATTTTAGATTCCACATATAAGTGAAGCCATACAGCATTTATCTTTCTCTGTCTTATTTAACTTAATGGAACACCCTCTATCCATGTCCTCACAAATAGCAAGATTTCATTTTTTATGACTGAATAATATTCTTTTTTTTTTTTTGTGATTTTTTTTTAAATTTTATTTTTTATAAACATATATTTTTATCCCCAGGGGTACAGGTCTGTGAATCGCCAGGTTTACACACTTTACAGCACTCATCATAGCACATACCCTCCCCAATGTCCATAATCCCACCCCCCCAACCCCCCTCCCCCCATTAACCCTCAGTTTGTTTTGTGAGATTAAGAGTCACTTATGGTTTGTCTCCCTCCCAATCCCATCTTGTTTCATTTACTCTTCTCCTACCCCCTTAACCCCCCATGTTGCATCTCCTCTCCCTCCTATCAGGGAGATCATATGATAGTTGTCTTTCTCCGATTGACTTATTTCGCTAAGCATGATACCCTCTAGTACCATCCACGTCGTCGCAGATGGCAAGATTTCATTTCTTTTGATGGCTGCATAGTATTCCATTGTGTATATATACCACATCTTCTTTATCCATTCGTCTGTTGATGGACATCTAGGTTCTTTCCATAGTTTGGCTATTGTAGACATTGCTGCTATAAACATTCGGGTGCACGTGCCCCTTCGGATCACTACGTTTGTATCTTTAGGGTAAATACCCAGCAGTGCAATTGCTGGGTCATAGGGTAGTTCTATTTTCAACATTTTGAGGAACCTCCATGCTGTTTTCCAGAGCGGTTGCACCAGCTTGCATTCCCACCAACAGTGTAGGAGGGTTCCCCTTTCTCCGCATCCTCGCCAGCATCTGTCATTTCCTGACTTGTTAATTTTAGCCATTCTGACTGGTGTGAGGTGGTATCTCATTGTGGTTTTGCTTTGTATTTCCCTGATGCCGAGTGATATGGAGCACTTTTTCATGTGTCTGTTGGCCATCTGGATGTCTTCTTTGCAGAAATGTCTGTTCATGTCCTCTGCCCATTTCTTGATTGGATTATTTGTTCTTTGGGTGTTGAGTTTGCTAAGTTCTTTATAGATTTTGGACACTAGCCCTTTATCCGATATGTCATTTGCAAATATCTTCTCCCATTCTGTCAGTTGTCTTTTGGTTTTGTTAAATGTTTCCTTTGCTGTGCAAAAGCTTTTGATCTTGATAAAATCCCAATAGTTCATTTTTGCCCTTGCTTCCCTTGCCTTTGGCGATGTTCCTAGGAAGATGTTGCTGTGGCTGAGGTCGAAGAGGTTGCTGCCTGTGTTCTCCTCAAGGATTTTGATGGATTCCTTTCTCACGTTGAGATCCTTCATCCATTTTGAGTCTATTTTCGTGTGTGGTGTAAGGAAATGATCCAATTTCATTTTTCTGCATGTGGCTGTCCAATTTTCCCAACTCCATTTGTTGAAGAGACTGTCTTTTTTCCATTGGATATTCTTTCCTGCTTTGTCGAAGATGAGTTGACCATAGAGTTGAGGGTCTATTTCTGGGCTCTCTATTCTGTTCCATTGATCTATGTGTCTGTTTTTGTGCCAGTACCATGCTGTCTTGATGATGACAGCTTTGTAATAGAGCTTGAAGTCTGGAATTGTGATGCCACCAACTTTGGCTTTCTTTTTCAATATTGCTTTGGCTATTCGAGGTCTTTTCTGGTTCCATATAAATTTTAGGATGATTTGTTCCATTTCTTTGAAAGAAATGGATGGTACTTTGATAGGAATTGCATTAAATGTGTAGATTGCTTTAGGTAGCATAGACATTTTTACAATATTTATTCTTCCAATCCAGGAGCATGGAACGTTTTTCCATTTCTTTGTGTCTTCCTCAATTTCTTTCATGAGTACTTTATAGTTTTCTGTGTATAGATTCTTAGTCTCTTTGGTTAGATTTATTCCTAGGTATCTTATAGTTTTGGGTGCAATTGTAAATGGGATTAACTCCTTAATTTCTCTTTCTTCTGTCTTGTTGTTGGTGTAGAGAAATGCAACTGATTTCTGTGCATGGATTTTATATCCTGACACTTTACTGAATTCCTGTACAAGTTCTAGCAGTTTTGGAGTGGAGTCTTTTGGGTTTTCCACATATGGTATCATATCATCTGTGAAGAGTGATAGTTTGACTTCTTCTGTGTCGATTTGGATGCCTTTAATTTCCTTTTGTTGTCTGATTGCTGAGGCTAGGACTTCTAGTACTATGTTGAATAGCAGTGGTGATAACGGACATCCCTGCCGTGTTCCCGACCTTAGCGGAAAAGCTTTCAGTTTTTCTCCATTGAGAATGATATTTGCGGTGGGTTTTTCATAGATGGCTTTGATAATATTGAGGTATGTGCCCTCTATCCCTACACTTTGAAGAGTTTTGATCAGGAAGGGATGCTGTACTTTGTCAAATGCTTTTTCAGCATCTATGGAGAGTATCATATGGTTCTTGTTCTTTCTTTTATTAATGTGTTGTATCACATTGATTGATTTGCGGATGTTGAACCAACCTTGCAGCCCTGGAATAAATCCCACTTGGTCGTGGTGAATAATCCTTTTAATGTACTGTTGAATCCTATTGGCTAGTATTTTGGTGAGAATTTTTGCATCTGTGTTCATCAAGGATATTGGTCTGTAGTTCTCTTTTTTGATGGGATCCTTGTCTGGTTTTGGGATCAAGGTGATGCTGGCCTCATAAAATGAGTTTGGAAGTTTTCCTTCCATTTCTATTTTTTGGAACAGTTTCAGGAGAATAGGAATTAGTTCTTCTTTAAATGTTTGGTAGAATTCCCCCGGGAAGCCATCTGGCCCTGGGCTTTTGTTTGTTTGGAGATTTTTGATGACTGTTTCAATCTCCTTACTGGTTATGGGTCTGTTCAGGCTTTCTATTTCTTCCTGGTTCAGTTGTGGTAGTTTATATGTCTCTAGGAATGCATCCATTTCTTCCAGATTGTCAAATTTGTTGGCGTAGAGTTGCTCATAGTATGTTCTTATAATTGTCTGTATTTCTTTGGTGTTCGTTGTGATCTCTCCTCTTTCATTCATGATTTTATTTATTTGGGTCCTTTCTCTTTTCTTTTTGATAAGTCTGGCCAGGGGTTTATCGATCTTATTAATTCTTTCAAAGAACCAGCTCCTAGTTTCGTTGATTTGTTCTATTGTTTTTTTGGTTTCTATTTCATTGATTTCTGCTCTGATCTTTATGATTTCTCTTCTCCTGCTGGGTTTAGGGTTTCTTTCCTGTTCTTTCTCTAGCTCTTTTAGGTGTAGGGTTAGGTTGTGTACCTGAGACCTTTCTTGTTTCTTGAGAAAGGCTTGTACCGCTATATATTTTCCTCTCAGGACTGCCTTTGTTGTGTCCCACAGATTTTGAACCGTTGTGTTTTCATTATCATTTGTTTCCATGAATTTTTTCAACTCTTCTTTAATTTCCTGGTTGACCCATTCATTCTTTAGAAGGATGCTGTTTAGTCTCCATGTATTTGGGTTCTTTCCAAATTTCCTCTTGTGATTGAGTTCTAGCTTCAGAGCATTGTGGTCTGAAAATATGCAGGGAATGATTCCAATCTTTTGATAACGGTTGAGACCTGATTTAGGACCAAGAATGTGATCTATTCTGGAGAATGTTCCATGTGCACTAGAGAAGAATGTGTATTCTGTTGCTTTGGGATGAAATGTTCTGAATATATCTGTGATGTCCATCTGGTCCAGTGTGTCATTTAAGGCCTTGATTTCCTTGTTGATCTTTTGCTTGGATGATCTGTCCATTTCAGTGAGGGGAGTGTTCAAGTCCCCTACTATTATTGTATTATTGTCAATGTGTTTCTTTGATTTTGTTATTAATTGGTTTATATAGTTGGCTGCTCCCACGTTAGGGGCATAGATATTTAAAATTGTTAGATCTTCTTGTTGGACAGTTCCTTTGAGTATGATATAGTGTCCTTCCTCATCTCTTATTATAGTCTTTGGCTTAAAATCTAATTGATCTGATATAAGGATTGCCACTCCTGCTTTCTTCTGCTGTCCATTAGCATGGTAAATTCTTTTCCACCCCCTCACTTTAAATCTGGAGGTGTCTTCAGGTTTAAGATGAGTTTCTTGTAGGCAACATATAGATGGGTTTTGTTTTTTTATCCATTCTGATACCCTGTGTCTTTTGACTGGGGCATTTAGCCCATTAACATTCAGGGTAAGTATTGAGAGATATGAATTTAGTGCCATTGTATTGCCTGTAAGGTGACTGTTATTGTATATTGTCTCTGTTTCTTTCTGATCTACTACTTTTAGGGTCTCTCTTTGCTTAGAGGACCCCTTTCAAGATTTCCTATAGAGCTGGTTTGGTATTTGCAAATTCTTTCAGTTTTTGTTTGTCCTGGAAGCTTTTAATCTCTCCTTCTATTTTCAATGATAGCCTAGCTGGATATAGTATTCTTGGCTGCATGTTTTTCTCGTTTAGTACTCTGAATATATCATGCCAGCTCTTTCTGGCCTGCCAGGTCTCTGTGGATAAGTCTGCTGCCAATCTAATATTTTTACCGTTGTATGTTACAGACTTCTTTTCCCGGGCTGCTTTCAGGATCTTCTCTTTGTCACTAAGACTTGTAAATTTTACTATTAGGTGATGGGGTGTGGGCCTATTCTTATTGATCTTGAGGGGGGTTCTCTGAACCTCCTGGATTTTGATGCTTGTTCCCTTTGCCATATTGGGGAAATTCTCTCCAATAATTCTCTCCAATATACCTTCTGCTCCCCTCTCTGTTTCCTCTTCTTCTGGAATCCCAATTATTCTAATGTTGTTTCGTCTTATGGTGTCACTTATCTCTCGAATTCTCCCCTCGTGGTCCAGTAGCTGTTTGTCCCTCTTTTGCTCAGCTTCTTTATTCTCTGTCATTTGGTCTTCTATATCGCTAATTCTTTCTTCTGCCTCATTTATCCTAGCAGTGAGAGCCTCCATTTTTGATTGCACCTCATTAATAGCTTTTTTGATTTCAAGCTGGTTAGATTTTAGTTCTTTTATTTCTCCAGAAAGGGCTTTTATATCTCCCGAGAGGGTTTCTCTAATATCTTCCATGCCTTTTTCGAGCCCGGCTAGAACCTTGAGAATCGTCATTCTGAACTCTAGATCTGACATATTACCAATGTGTGTATTGATTAGGTCCCTAGCCTTTGGTACTGCCTCTTGTTCTTTTTTTTGTGGTGAATTTTTCCACCTTGTCATTTTGTCCAGATAAGAGTAGATGAAGGAGCAAGTGAAATACTAAAAGGGTGGCAACAACCCCAGGAAAATATGCTTTAGCCAAATCAGAAGAGATCCCAAATCGTGAGGGGGGAGAAAGGGGATAAAAAGAGGTTCAGAAAGAAGAAAAAAAAAAAAAAAAGAAAGAAAGAAACAATTAAAAAAAGAAAATCAATAAAGAAAAAATATTAAAAGGAAAAAAAGAATATATATATTAGATAAACTAGTTAAAAAACGTTAAAAAAGGAAAGGGTAAAAGTTAAAAAAATTTAGCAGCAGAAGAAAAATAAATTGAAAAAGAAAAAAAATTAAATTAACTGCAAGGCTAAAGAATCATGGCGAGAAAGCCATGAGTTCCGTGCTTTGCTTTCTCCTCCTTTGGAATTCCGCTGCTCTCCTTGGTATTGAAACTGCACTCCTTGGTAGGTGAACTTGGTCCTGGCTGGGTTTCTTGTTGATCTTCTGGGGGAGGGGCCTGTTGTAGTGATTCTCAAGTGTCTTTGCCCCAGGCGGGGTTGCACCGCCCTTACCAGGGGCCGGGCTGAGTAATCCGCTCGGGTTTGCTTTCGGGAGCTTTTGTTCCCTGAGCGCTTTCCGTAGAGTTCCGGAGGGCGGGAATGAAGATGGCAGCCTCCAGGTCTCCGGCCCGGAGGAGCCGAGAGCCCAGGGCCCCACTCCTCAGTGTGCCCTCAGAGAACAGCGCCGATTTACTCCCGTCACCCTGGCCTCCGGCCGTGCTCCAAGCTGACCGAGCCTGCGACCGGTTCCAGGTAACCCCGAGCTTAGAGCTTACTCCTCGGCTCTGTCTCTGTAGCCGGCTTCCCTGTTCTAATACCTGTAAGCTCTGCGACACTCAGACACCCCTGATCCTTCTGTGACCCTGCGGGACCTGAGGCCACGCTGACCCTGCGTGGGCTTCACCCCGGTTAAGCCTCTGGAGCGATGTCCCTCAGCGGAACAGACTTTTAAAAGTCCCGATTTTGTGCTCCGTTGCTCCGCCGCTTGCCGGGAGCCGGCCCCTCCCCCCGCGGTCTATCTTCCCGTCGCTTTGGATTCACTTCTCCGCCAGTCTTACCTTTCCGAAAGTGGTTGATTTTCTGTTTCTAGAGTTGCTGTTCTTCTTCTCTTCGATCTCCTGTTGGATTTGTAGGTGTTTGCAATCTTTAGATAAGCTATCTAGCTGATCTCCCGCTACCTGAAGTAGTCTCAGCCTGCTACTTCTCCGCCATCTTGACTCCTCCTATGACTGAATAATATTCTATAATATATAGAAGATGTGGGATATGTGTATGTATACATATAATGTGTATATATAATATATATAAGATTTCTCTTTCTAACATCTCATTATTAGTATATAGAAATGCCACAGATTACTATATGTTAATTTTGTATCCTCCAACTTTACTAAATACATTTATTAGTTCTAATGGTTTTTGGTGGCATCTTTAGTGTTTTCTATGTATAATATCATGCCATCTGCAAATAGCAATAGTCTTACTTCTTCCTTTCCAATCTGTGTGCTTTCATTTTTTTTCCCTTGTCTAATTGCTGTGGCTCAGACTTCCAAAACTATGTTGAATAAAAGTGGTGAGACTGTGCATCCCTTTTTCCTGATCTTAGAAGAAAAGCTCTTAGTTTTTCACCATTGAGTTTGATATTGGCTGTGGATTTGTCATTTTAGCAGCCTTTATTACCTTGAGGGATATTCCCTCTATACCGATTTTACTGTATTTTTATCGTAAATGGGTATTAAATTTTTTCAATGCTCTTTCTGCATCTACTGAAATATGATTTTTATCCTTCATTTTGTTAGTGTATCACATTGATTTGTGAATATTGAACCATCTTTGCATCCCTGAGATAAATCCCACTTGATGGTTGGCAATTATCATTTCAGTGCATTTTTGGATTTGGTTTGGTAATATTTTATTGAAGATTTTTGCATTTATGTTCATTAGGGATATTGGCCTTAAATTTTCTTGTTTTGATAGTATCTTTTGTGGTTTTGGTGTAAGGATAATCCTGGCTTTGTAAAATGAGTTTGGAAACATTTCTTCCTATTTAATTTCTTGAAATAATTTGAGAAAGATACATATGAACTCTTCTTTAAATGTTTTGTAGAATTCATCTATGAAGACATCTTGTCCCGGACTCTGTTTTTTGGGAGTTTTAAAATCATAAATTTAATTTCATAATTTTAATCATTTTATTCAGATTTTCTATTTTTTTTTTTTAGATTTTATTTATTTATTTGACAGACAGAGATCATAAGTAGGCAGAGAGGCAGGCAGAGAGAGAGGAGGAAGCAGACTCCCTGCTTAGCAGAGAGCCCTATGCGATGCGAGGCTGGATCCCAGGACCCTGAGATCATGACCTGAGCCGAAGGCAGAGGCTTTAACCCACTGAGCCACCCAGGCACCCCTCAGCCATTATTTCTTTAAATTTGTTTTCTGTCCTTCTCTTTCTTCTCCTTCTGGGACCCCTATAATGTGAATGTTAGTGCCCTTGATCTCTCAGCGTCCCTTAAACTATCCTCCTTTTTATTTTTATTTTACTATTATTTTTAAATTTTATTTTTCTTAAGTAATCTCTGTTCAACGTGAGGCTCAAACTCATGACCCTAAGATCAGGAGTTGCCTGTTTTACCAATTAAGCTGGGCAGGCACCCCAACTATTCTCATTTTTAAAAATTCTTTTTTTCTTTTTACTGTTGTGATTGGGTGACTTCCAGTACTCCGTTTTCCAGATTGCTCATCCATTCTTCTGTATCATATAATCTGCTGTTGATTCCCTCTAATGTATTTTTTTTTCATTTCTATTATTGTGTTATTTAGATAGACCCATTCTTTCTTATATTTTATAATCCTTTCCTGAAGTTTTCACTGTGTTCTTCCATTCTTCTTCTGAGTTTGGTGCATCTTTAGGACTATTACTTTGAAATCTTTATCAGGTAGATTACTTAGTCTTTGTTTTTTAAATTTTTTTTCCCTGGAGTTTTATCTTATTCTTTTGTTTATAACATATTCCTGTCTCCTCATTTTGTTTGACATTCTGTGTTTCTTCCTATGAATTAGCTGGAACAGCTACTTCTGTTGTGGAAAGGCTGGCCTTGTACAGAGCATCCCCTGCATAGACTTCATGTACCTGGGAGTTTGGTGGGTTGGGGCAGGGGTCTTAGGGTGTGTCCCAACCAGGGCATTTTGGTTGGATGGCTAGAGCTGGAGGAAGTACGTGTGTGGGATCCTGAGCATATCCACTGTATCTGCCTTGGTGGGATGGGTAAGACTGGAGCACAGTGGGCTGGAGCTGTCCTGGGGTGTGCAGTGTGAGAGCTACCCAGGTGGGACGCTGGAGTAGGCATGGGTGGGGGACAGTCCTAGGATGTGCTGTGCCAAGGCAGCCACAGGGGTGGGACAGCTTCACTGCGTGCAGGCGAGTTGGTCTCAGAATGTGCCATGCTGGGGCTGCCTTGGCAGGATGGGTCCAGGTGGGGAGACCTGGGACACATGGTGCCAGAGCCACCTTGTGGGGATGGCTGGAGTTGTTGTACGCCAGCCCTGGGGTGCACCTGGGCAGCCCTAGAAGGCTGGATAAGGCACCTGGACCCTGCTCCCACTTTCCCTATCAAGGTGGATCAAGGTGGAGGGGATGTAAAAAATTGCACTCGCCAGAGCCTTAGATTCTCAAAAGAGTTCCAGCGGTTTTCCCTCAATTTGGCAGGGGCCCTAGGCTTAGTAAATGGATTTACTTAAAAGTCTAGTTTCCCTTTAAACAGCTGTTTTTCTCCTCCCTCCCGTGTGCCCAGTGTGGGTGAGTCTGCCCATGGGCCCCTCCGTGATAGTCTTTCCTACTGCATCCTCCCCCATTGGGGGTGGGGTTGCCATCATTTCTTGTCTCCATCTCTTCCTGTCTGTGTGGTCCTTCTATCATTTGTCATGCAAACCTGCTTCATCAGCCCTAGTTCTTCTTCAGGAGCAATTGCTCTATGTGTAGGTACAGATACAGTGTGTCTGTGGGAAGAGAAGTGTTCAGGGTCTTCCTGAATGTTGCCACCTGGGACCTCCCTCTTGCACACACTCTTCTATTTCTTATAATTTGCAAGGTAGCCATTATTTTTTTATTCCATTTTATACATGAGAATTAAAATATTGTGGCCAAGATTACTTAGGTTAAAAGTGGTAGACCTCAGATCACAACCAAGGGAGACTAACTGCAGAATCTAACTATAATCATTTTTTGTTTTCCTGGTTAATATTTGTTGAATATTTAGCACATAGTATGTGCCTAGAATCTAACAAGTGCTAAAAATAAAGCAGTAATAAATGAAACAGTTTTATTCTCCTATTAGCCTGCTTCCTCGGTGTTGTAGTGGCCAGGGTCTGAGGTACAGCTGACAGAAAGTTGAATGGGTGGCCGACTAGTCTGTGAAACTTCTCCGGCATTAGCTGTCTGTCTGTAATAATTCTGTGGCAGACATGCCTTGAGTCAAATCAGCTGATTTGGCTTAAGGCTATCTCAAACAGCCTTGTAGAATACGAATCCTCATTTTAAATTTGAGGATCTAATGCTACTCGATGTTTCACAAATCTTACTTACAATCAATGTTACACTTCTGTGGAAGCTATAAAATATATTTCAGTGACTGGAAGCCATTCAAAAGATTATCTAGAGATTTACTACTTTTAAATTGGAAGCAGAATGAGTGCAGTGGCTGAGCAATGGAGGAGAAACTTCAGGGCTGAATCTTCCTCCGATCCTTAACCACCATTTTCTGCAGGTGTTTCCTCACTTCAGTCAAATTGGACCTTTCATAAAAGATTTACGATAACAAAAGGAGGTGGATACTCATTTAAATTTAAAATGGTTGTACTGATTTAGAGTAGTGGTGCGTCCAAAAAGATAACGTGATATCCCGGGAAATACAAAGCATGTTGGGCAGAATTCTGTTCACAGAGAAGTGGGTTCACCACCTTCCCTCCAATGGTGAGTGAGGGTTCTCATGATCTTATCTCATGGGTTATGCAAATTTGAGAATAATGATACATGTAAGACACTTGTGCAAGGCCAAACACATAGTATTTTTCCTAATCCAATTATTAATATAAATATAGCTTGAGTGCTTTACTTTCCCTTGTTGGAGACTTCTAAATACCCAAAGGGATGTGTTGAGGATGAATGACTGAACCTCTTTTTAAAAAAGGGAACAGTATGCAAATGACTAAATTTTATGTGTTTATAATAATATATGAGGCTATGGGTAGAGAGGAGGCATCATTTTCTTGTTACAAATCTCAGACTGGTAATGTCCACACCTTTGTGTCTAAGGTAAGAACCTAAAAACAAAAGAAAACAGAGTGGTCTGGATTCTCCTTTGCTACCATGTAGTCTGGCCTTGGCTGAACTGTTTATTACATTCTAATTCTTAGTTTTTAATCTGTCAGTGATGTCTGGCTAAGTCGATACCTGCAAATGTGCTTGTTTGTATTGTTTTTCATGTTACGGAAATTACAAGGTTCTTTTGAGATAAAGCTTTCATCTCTTAGAGTTTATGCCCTGCTTTTCTCAGTACTGTGACGCTTCCTTTTCAAGAATATTAAATACAATATTGGCACTGGCAATAAATAGTGGAAGGTTCAGAATATCCAGTAGGAAGTATTTTAAAAATTTCTTTTCCCTCTGTACCAGCCTCCCCCCGCTTCCCGCATCGTGAAGTAATTCTACTCATTATTCATTGACTCACAGTAGAGATGCAGTAGGGAGGAAAACCAGGTAAAAAGGGTCTTTCTGGAATTGGTTTCTGAAGACTGAATCCATTAAGGAGTTTAGACTGGGTCAATCTGCAGGAAATATCAAAAGCAAAGATAAATAAATTCCGAAGAGCTAATGTACAGCATGCTGACTATAATTAATATATTGTAGATTTGCAATTGGTTTCAAGGGCTTTTCTCAGCTTCTAGAAGTCACCTACATTCCTTGGTTTATGGATCCCTGTGTCTTCAAAGCCGGCAACAGCAGGCTGGGTTCTTTGCATGCCTCACCACTCCTGTCTTCCCTTTCATACTCTCTTTCTCTGTAGACAGCCAAACTCCTCATCCCTTAAGAGGCCATGTAATTAGATTGAGTTCACCTGGATAATCCAGGATAATCTATTTCATCTTAATCACATCTTCAAAATCCTTTTTATCATGTAGGTAACATATATACAGGTTCTTATGATTAGGATGTAATCACTACTCCTGTGGTGATTTGGGGAAATCACTCTGCCCACTACAGAGCTTTATTTTCACACTTGTTAGTCATGTGGGATTAAAGAGAACAGGGCTTACTTCCATTCTCTACTCAACTGCAATGCACCAATTCTTAAATTCTACCTTTATTTATAGTAATCTATATAGACAGGGCTTCTGAATCTCAGCATTATTGACATTATGGACCGGATAGTCTTTGCTGTGTGGATCTGACCTGTGTGTGGGAGGATGGTGAGACGCATTCTTGGCTTTTACCACTAGATGTCAGTAGTTCCTCTTCCAGTGTGACAACCAAAAAAGAAAAAAAAAAAAAAAAAAGCAAACAAAACAAAGCAAAGACACAAAATAAAAAAACACCCAAACAACAACAACAACAACAAACAGGCTCCAGACACTGCCAAAAGTCCTTTGTGGGCCCAAATCATTCCTCACTGGGAACTACTCATCTAGACTGACCAGGTATACTTCACTAAAAAGAGGATTTTTGTTTTTGTTTTAATAAGGACTCTCCATTTTTCTTCATGTCAGTAAAATTCCATTGGCACTTGTACAACTCTTTGTATAAGTTCTCCCTATTCTTATCTTATCTTATTCTAATCTTATTCTTATCAAAATCAACTTTTCCTCTTGTGGGACTACCCTCCCAGGAGGAGCACACTCACTTTCTACTAAGCTATTAACTTCTTCTTTCCTAGTTTTATAGATAAGAATTATACACTATTTCTTTTAAAATTTCTTTGTTAGTAACTTAACTAGTATTTTTGCAAGGCAACCATAATTCTTTCATGCATTACCTATTCATATCTTTTGCACGTTTTTCTGTTCCAATGTTTGGGGTTTTTTGCATGTTTAATAGTTTTTATATTTAATAGAGTAATTTATTCTGTAATATATGCTGTGAATATTTTTTCCAGATTTTTGGGGTATTATTAATGTATTATGATTACCAATCTATGAACAGAAAACTAAGATCCTAACTATAATGATATTCTGAAAGAAGATAACAAAATAAAAGAATGCAAGCAACAATAGGAGATAAAAGGAAAAAAAATTCTAAGTTAAGTTAAACTGCATTAAAGTATTGGGAATTCATTAATTTGACAATTAGTAAGTCCAGAATGCTTTTTTTTTTTTCCCCGCCATTTCAGGCACTGTTCTAGGCACTTTGGATACAACAGTGAAAATACTAGAAAACATTTTCTGTTTTTTTTGGAGTTTACATACTAGTGGGTGTGGATATAATAATAAAAATACTAAGTAAACTATATTGCATGGCAGAAGGTGAAAAGTACTATGGAAAAATAGGCAAAATAGAGCAAGGTAGCCAGTCAGAAATTCTGGGAGCAGAGAGGGGGCTTCAGTTTCAATATCAAATAGCATTTGTCAGGTATCATTGTGAAGGAAAGATGAGAAACAAGACTTGAAAGGGTGAAGGAGTTAGCCATGTGGGTGTCTTGGGCAAATACCTTCCAGGCAGAGGAAAGGGCCATGAAAGCCTCTAAGGTGGGAGCATGCCTGGCTTGTTTAAAGAGCAGCAGAGGAAACAATGTGGCTGGAGCAGAGAGAATAATGAGCGATGAGCCCAGTTATTTCGTCAGAGGGAACCTGGGAACCATTGCAGGGTGTGGGGCAGAGAAGCGGCACGATGTGGTTTACGTTTTTGTCTAATGACTTCTTTTGAGTGAATGTCAGTCTCTTATAAATGTTACAAAAAAGAGTACAGAGAGCCCCTGTATACCTGTTACCCAGCTTCCCTCCATGTTAATAAATTCTATAGCCACATTGTAATTGTTGAAACCAGGAAATTGATATTGATACGATAATGAATCTATAGACATTATTTAAAATCTCTCAATATTAGAATTAATGTCCTTTTCCTAGATTCTTTTCTACACTTTGACACTGCATTTATTGTTCATTGGTTTTGAAGAGTACTAGCCATTTATTTTGTAGGGTGGGTCTCAAATTTTGTTTGATATTTTGCCATGATCTGATTGATGTTGTGCAATTTTTGGCAAGTCTCCCACAGAAGTGATGTTCTCTTCTGGGTGTATCATGCCCAGGAGTACATGACGTTGATATGCCTCATTTTTGGTGATGGTTTGATGACTTGATTAAGTCGGTATCTGCCAGATCTCTGTGCTGTGGAGTTAAACTGTCAATTTTAAAGTAATGAGTATAGTGTGCGAAGATCCTTTGAGACTATGCAAATACCTGTTTCTTATAATACTTTCACCAACTAGATTTGGTATTTATTGATGATGCTTGCCTGCAGCAAATATGATGTAGTGTTTATCAAATGATGTTTCTAGTTCCATCATTATTTTTACATGTATCGATTAGAATTCTATGGTGAGGAAGGGCTGTCCCATCTCTCCCATTTATTTAGGTATTCGATTATTTATGTGAGTATGGACTCATGGATTATTATCATATTATTTTTCGTTTGTCCCAGATTTGGCCAACGAGAGCTACTTCAAATTAGTTTCTATGTGCTTTGGCATACCCCATTATTTTGTAAGAATTTCCTTAACTTACTGACACTGTAAGATAAAATATAAAGATAGATAAGGGAGATCAGGTGTGAGGATATTACAGTAATTTAGGTGAGATGAGGTAGGTTGATCTGTGGAACTAGCAATATAAGTCAAGATAAATGGTTACATTCTAGATACGTTTTGATGATATAACTGAAAGATTCCTGGTGGAAATGGTATGGGATATGATGAAAAGAGAGGGATTGAAGGTTGTTATAATTTGGCCATGACACAGGAATGTGGTAGAGCAGGTTTTGGGGAAAAGGTTGGGAGTTTAGTTCTGAGTATGCTCAGCTTGAGATGTTCTTTAAACATACAAATGGAGACTGTATTAGTCTGTTGAGGCTGATAGGACAAAGTGCCACAGAACTGGCTGGCTTAAACAATAGAAATTTATTTCTCATCGTTCTAGAGGCTAAAAGTCCACAATCAAGATGCTGGCAAGTATGGTTTCTGGTGAGGAAAATGGTCTGCAGATGCTGTCTTCTAGCTACATCTGATTGGTCTTTCTTTATGTGCTTTTGGAGAAAGAGAGAGCAAGCTCTCTTGTGTGTCTTCTTACAAGGGCACTAATCTTGTTGGATCAAGACCCCACTCTTATGATTTCGTTTAACCTTAATTACTTCCTTAGAAGCTTTATCTCCAAAAGAGCCAAGTTGGGGGTTAGAGCTTCAAAATATTGATTCTAGGGGGACACAGACATTTAGGCCATTACAGACATTTTGAGTAGGCAGTGGAAAAGTAAGTCTTATATTTGGGAGAGATGCTTGAACTGAAGATATAAATGATACATATGGGAGTTACATACATGTAGATGAGATTTATAACTGTGAGATTGACAAGACCATCAAAGCAGGGAATGCAAATAGATAAAACAGGAGACTGAAGACTGAATCTTGAGTTTTTAGAGTGAGTTTAAGAGAGAAATTGGAGACCAAGTAAAGAGGCAGTTCTTTTGAAGAACTTTGGTGTGAAGGAAAACAAATGTGGTGCTATCTAGAAGAAACAATGGCAGTTTTTTTTTTTTTTTAAGATAGAGCATCAGTAGAGTATAAGGTGATAGAAATAATCCAGTGGTAAGAGGATTTTGATAATACAGTAAAGAGAGGAAAGAATCATCTGAGTGATAGCCTTGGATAGGTTAAAGGGAATGGGTTATAGTCTACAAGTCAGATAAGTACCTTTAGAAAAGAGAAGGAATAGTTTATCTCAGGGAAAATTTGGGACAGAAGAGTAAGGGAAGATGCTAGTTGGAGGGTCAATATGATTGCAGGAGTCTGTGAGGGTTCTTTTCAGATTGTTTGAATAAATTAGGAAGCCAGATCATTATCTGAAGATAAAGAAGGGGAGGAAGGATTTGAGGTTTGAGGGTGGAGTGGAGAAGGTGGGAAATAGTCTTCTAAGTAAGTGGGGTATAAATGGACTGGAGAAAGTATGACATGATTTCTAGAAAGCATTAGAGAATTTGTTCATGAATATAAACCAAGGAAGACCAGCCAACCTGATTGTGGGTTTTCTTTGTCTAACGTCACTCACTCAAGTTCAGGTGGGAGAGTAGGCAAAGAGTGGGATTTAACCCGTATGTAGTTTTGTCAGAGAAAGATAAGGAGGAAGAGCTCACTGAAGTCATATGCAGCAATGTGATTATAATAATCAATCATGGAGTACAGTGGGGTAAAGAGAGAAGTAGCATGCAGGGGTATTCAAAAGTAAAAGGTGGAGGTGATAATGGATTGGCAGTTCTGTGAGGGCTAAAGATTGTTTGAAATGGGGTCCTATAGGAAGTGGGTGAAAAAGGTCAAAGGTGATAGTCGAAGAATGGGAATCTTGAAATTGAGATTAGAAGAAAGTGTTATTGCTAGGGTTAAAGTCTAGTTATGGCCATAGGAATGAGTGACAGTTCACAAGTTCTATCTGTGTGTGTATGTGTGTTTTAATATACTCTGTGTAAAGAAAGAATAGTATGGTATCACCATATGAGGGAATATTTGAACTACATACAACTTCTAGAATTTTTAGAAGGTAAGTAGCAAAAAAAAAAAAAAGTACATGGTAGTGCATAATTTTATCTCATCTCTATTAAAGCATGGTTTTGATGACTAGTGATGATTTTTTAAGAGTTTAATGTCATAAATAGATACATGGCTAATAATAGCAGTTCTGAATCTATAAAAAGGTAGAACTTTGAAGAGTATCTTAATCTCAACAAACTTACACACACACACACACACACTTTTTTTTCCTAAGCTCTGAAATGTGTGGTCACTCTGCAGATCACTGACCGTCTGGAACCTACTCGATTCATAGACATTTTCAATCTGGTTTCTAGGCAGTTCTCCTAGCAATGAAGCAGTTCTCCCATGAATACAAAATGATTTACGGATAAACTGGAACCGTAGCTTTCCTGCTATTCTTCTGACCTTTGAGAATCAAATGCAAAATCCAATATCACAGACGACAGATTTTTATAGGATCAAGACATGACCTGGAATTATTTTCATTGCACTTAAGCAGTTGCACTCTGATCTAGAAAATCATAGTTTGTTCAGATCAATGGGTTTCCATTATTTCTTGCTTGATTTAACTGGTTTAAGTTCACCTTTAACTACAACTCATTTGTTAGAAAGATGTTGATTTTTAATGTGTATTTCAATAATCTTTTGATATCACAGAAATATGTTTATAGTAATGTTCAGACCAGAGAACTAAGTCAAAGATAAAACTTGATTGAATTACCTCTTATCCCTCGTTCATGGCATTTCACTTTTTTAAGAAAAGATTACTTACCTACCAATCTACCTATTTATTTATATTTCTCTGAATCTATTACAATGCAGAACTTGGAAAACTGTCTCATTTCAACTGATCATATTGCAGAAAAGAATTAAGGCAGACTATGGTAGTCTGTCATTGTTACACAAACTTACTTGCCTTTTTCTTAAAACATGAAATTCTCTAACTGTGCTTACTTTCCACCGAGTTTCAGGTGACCTTCTCTAATTACACTTCCAGATGTAACACCTTGCTTCCTGAGGCTTTCACAGAAGAGCTCGGTCCGGGACTTTAACTCTCTTTCTAGTCCCATATCCAGTACCAGGCAAGTTAAGCTTGGCAACAATGCTCCTTGGGTAAAAGTTGGCATGGCATTCATGTCTAGGTACACCGTCATGTGATCTGTAAGGCTGAATATAAGTCTGCACTTGAATGAGAAACCTAAGTAAGTCAAGTGATGCAGGAACTTAGCAGAAAGTTAAAATCTGGCTGAGAAGTTTCTTTGCTTTTATTGACTTTGAGTGGATATTTAAATTTTAATGTCTTCTCCAAGCCATAGTCCCGGAGGATAGAAAGTCTTCCGTAACACTTGGAGACTTGGAACACTCTTCCTTGATCATAGTTGTAATGCCTTTGCTACTTTTTGACCAAATTTCTGGTTCTGGTCTCAAAAAGTAAATGGATATAAAAGAGCAGAATGTATTTAAAATTTCCTTTTGTATTTTTTTTTCCTTTTGAGAAGGGTTAGTGTCCGCTGTCTACATGGTGGGATTTCAGAATTCTCGGATCTTGGAAGTACTTTCTCCACTAACTACTTGTTGTTTGCTATTTTCCCATTAACTTTCTTCTTCACTGATTTAAAGTTTTATTCATAGTTAAAATACAAATGCCTGTATTTCACCAAAGTAATTATTTTGAGCAGGTGTGACAAGCTTTGCTGCTCCCTGCCCTCTGCACAGGTCTTAAAGGAGAGCTAATAGAAAAGGTGGGAACCACTGGCCCTGATGTTCTTATAATCAAACTTTCTCCTCAACTTGCTGGCATATTCAAGCCTGGTTTTCTCCCTGCCTACTTTTTTGCCCTTTCTTCCTTGTTTCCTTCCATCTACCCTCTCTCCTTCTCCATCATTATTTTTGCTTTTCCTGTTGATTTTTTTCCCACTTGTAAATTTCAGAAAATTTTTCATTATATAGCTCGATTTTGCTGATGCTATTGATTATTTATTTTTATTTTTAAACATGATAGTCTCCTTTAATTAGCAGATACTATTTTCCCCTTGCATCTCATGAAAATTGTCTTTAATATATAAATGTACTATGGTTACCGTGACTTTGGCACGGGTGGTGATCTCAGCGTCCTGGGATTCAGCCTCAAATTGGGCTCTGTGCTCAGAAGGCAGTCTATTTCTCCCTCTCCCTCTATCCCTCCTCACTGCTAATGCTTGTGCTCTCTCTCTTAAATAAATAAATAAAATCTTTAAATATACATATACATACATATACATTATATATAAATACAGCATATATGTATATATGGATAAAAGGAGATATATATATGTGTATGTATATATATACATACACATATATATAGATATATATATGTGTATGTATCTCCTTTTTCCCTTCTTCCATTTATGGGATGAAATACAAGTTTTCCCCAGAATGAAGAACCATCGATTTTCTTTTGCTGGAGTATCATTATCTGTCTGAGGTGTCCATTAACTCTCTCCTCAGAGATTCACAATCTCTGTCCTTATTCTCTGTGTTTGGCCTCTAATTCAGCATTTGGCTCCTTATATTGTTTTTGTGCTATTTCAAATGTATTTATTATTCCTGTAATAGGGTTGCTTTGATCCCAAGTTTGTCTTTTTTAGCTTTGCAGTCTCGTTTTTCACTTTATTTTGTTGTTTTATCCTTTCATCTTGGGTGTCTTGTTTTATTGATTTTGTGTTGTTCGTGAGTTCTTCTAAAGTACAAATGATTCATTGTGGAGAGTTTTTTGTTTTTTTTTTCTTGTTCTTTGGGCAGTATTTAATTCGGTAATTGTGTCTTTTGGTTGCTCCGTCTCTGTCTCTGTCTCTCCTCTTTCCATTTCACTGAACTTTTCCTTCTTATTTTGTTTAGAATTTAAAAGAAGAATGACATGTTTCTCGTAATTAGAAAACACTCTGGAGGTGTATAAAGAAGCATTTTTTTTTTTTTTTTTTTTTTTTTTTTTTTGCTGTGCCTCACCTCCCATCCCCTGAGGTGGTCACTATTGCTAATACTCATCTGTATTTGTCCATATTTTTCTTTCTGCTACTAATATATATGTGCGCCCACATGTACATATATGAATAGACTTTTTTTATTTGTTTCAAAAATAGCATCCTACTCCATATACTTCTTTAAAATTTGCTTTTCCAAAATTTGCTTTTTTTAAGATTTTGTTTTTAAATAATCTCTACACCTGATGTGGGGCTTGAACTCACAGCCCAGAGATCAAGAGTCTCATGTTCCACCAACTGAGCCAGCCAGGCATCCCCAAAATCTGCTCTTTTTAAAAATTTAATAATTTACACTAAATCTCTTTCCAAAGAACTTATCTAACTCATTTTTATCTTTTATTTTTTAAATTTTATTTATTTTTTAAAGTAGGCTCCACACCCAGGATGGAGCCTAACACAGGGGCTTGAACTCATGACCCAGAGATTAAGACCCTGAGCTGAAATCAAGGGTCATATGCTTAATGGACTGAGCCACGCAGACGCCTGTAACTCATTTTCAAACCTAGGTTCCTGATACTCTATTTTATGGACGTACTAAATTTTATTCAATTATACCACTATCAGGAACATTTTCTTTTTTGTTATTATAAACAATAGTTCAGGAAACGATGCTATATTCAAGTACTAATGCTTTTACACCTGTTGAATTGATTCCAAAAGGGAAATTACTGGGGTGAAGGGTATGTGCATTTAGTTATTGACAGACACTATTGGATTACTTTCCAGAATGCTTCTAAAAGTTCATACTTGCTTTAGCATTGCATGTGAGTAGCTATTTTAGATATTTTAAAAATAATCTTTCTCATGTTTATGAACTCTGGTTTTCAAATTCTTACATTTTATTCTCAAATTACTCTGAAAAATAATTAAAGTACTTTAAAAGTTACTATTTTGCTACATAAGTTTTTTTTTTTTTCCCCTGGAGTTGATTTTATTTTGGTTGGTATTGGGCTTTTTTTTCTCCCCCTTTCAGGCATTTTTGAACAATTAGTCAGCAAAGACTTTTGAGCACTTATTGTGCCCCAGGCACTGTTCTAGGCACTGTGGATACCACCAGAAACAAAACTGACAACTGTGCCCCATGGAACTTTCATCCTGGAATGCAAAAAATAAATATAAGAACTTGATGTACGAGGAACATGAAGAAAACTGTGGGAACTTATTCATATGATAGAGAGCGACCAGGTTGTCAGGGAAAACCTATCTAAGGAACATGAGACTTTAAAGAAAAAAAAAAAAGACAACTCTCCATATGAAGATCTGGGGTAAGAGTATTTTAGGCAGTGGGAAAGCAATTATAAATGTCCTGAGGTTGAGATAGTTTTCAGAAATCTCCAAAGAGTCCTAAACCAGAGTGTTTACAGCAGAGTGAGAAAAAAAGAAGCATACCTGAGATGAAATAAGGAAAACTGGTAGAGGCAATATTACCTGAGGTCCTCCAGCCTTGGTAAAGGGTTTGATTTTCATTGTGAGTGAGAAAAGAGTCATTTGTGTGAATTCTAGGAGGGATATGATTTTTGGTTTATATTCTAAAAAGATGATTCTGACTTTTCAATGGAGAATGCATTGTAGGAAATTAGAATAAATCAAAATGCTTTGTAGGAAATCCAGGGCAGAGGTGAAGGTAGGGTAGTTAAGAAGTAGTTAAGGTAGTTAAGAGAGTAGTTAAGAGCCCAATGAAAAATGGACTAGTTTGGGGTAGCTTTTGGAGTCAAACTTGACAGAACTTGCTTAGGGTCGGAGGAAAAAAGAAGTATCCAAAATGACTGCTGGGTTTTGGCTTGAGAAATTTAGTGGCTGGGTGTGCCATCTACCAAGATAAGAAAAGAACAGTGAAGAGATTTGAGGGATGGTAGATTAAGAGTTCTTTGATTTTTGAGATTTAAAATTAGTAAAAAACTGGTATTGTGGTATACCACAATACCAATTTGAGAGGTGCCAGCATATCAATGGTACTTGAAATGATGGAATTAATTTTTGTCCACATCAAAGGATAACTTAATAGAAAATTTGACAAGAGAGTTCTGAGTGTGCGAAGTGGGGCTGGTGGGATGTAAGGCTCTTTTCTAAGGGCAGCAGAATGAGAGCTTGTTTTAATTCTGTTGCACAAAAGCATGAATGCTGAGGACCTCACTCTAGAGTATCAGCATTTACATTAGCTGCCCTAGTTCTCTGCAGGTAATTTATTCTACTCTTGTATTATTCCTAGCAAAGACCTTTTATTTTTTCCTAGAGTCTACACGTTTGCTTTTACCATTCTGTGTATAACAGATCTAAGTCCATATGGGTTCAAAATCCCATATGGAGGGGAACCTGGGTAGCTCAGACAGTAAAGGATCTGCCTTCAGCTCAGGTCATGATCCCAGGGTCCTGGGATGGAGCCCAGGGCTGGGCTCCCTGTGCAGCAGGGAGTCTGCTGCTTCTTCTCCCTCTGACCTTCCTCTCTGTTGTGTTCTCTCTTAAATAAATCAAAATCTTTTTTTTTTTTTGAAAAAAAATCCCATGTATATAGAGACTTTTAACCCATTTTCTTGTGCTCAGTTTCATACTTTCATGCTCTGTCAGACTGTGCAGACATCCAGATTGTTCTGAGATTCCGGATGAGCAGGCTGATACTCTCCCCTGCTTTAGGACCCTTTGCTTCCTTTTCTCTCACACTGTATGCTTTCATTCTCGTAGAAGGTTTTAGGAACACCCCATTCATGACTGACTCCCATCTTTCTCTTTATTATTGATGGATTATAGTATTGTGCTGCTCTTATTGTTATTTTCAAGATCTCAAAAGGAAGAGAGAAACACCTGTAGGTAGTTGATCATCTTGAAATGGAAAACTTTAATTTTTGTGTGGACAAAAATGTTTGCCCTTTACAGTTGATTCTTCATCTTTCTATAACATTTTATATTTATCTTTATTTTTTGTAGTGTTTTTGCATAGTTCTCATCCCATATTATTTAATTGTATTGGCATTTATTATGGGGAGTACTCTAGAACTTCCATGTAATATTTTTCAATTCTGTTAAACTCTTCCCCCATTTACTTGAGACATGTCTGTCTTACTCTCTTGAATGATGTGCTTGGTTTTTGTTCTTCTTTCTGTGTAAAATAAATATTCTTTGGTCCTGCAAATTTTTACTTCATTTAGAGATTATGATCACCAGATATGAATTTCTGAAGGTAGTATTCATTTTTTAAATCCATCTCTGCCTCCCCAAAGGATCTGCCTCCAAGCTCTGAGCACAGGGATTCAAGAAAGGCTTAATGAAACATCTAGCTGGACAATGATATTTCTCTCTTACTTCTATTAACTATAGTTGTTTATCCATTCAACCAACATTTATGGAAGATCCCCTGTGTTTCAGGCTTTGCGCACTGCTACACACTGGGGATACGGAGCTGAATAAGACTGAGATGACTTTTAGACATTCAAGAATGCTAATATTCAACATCCATCTTGTTTTGTGATCTGTTAAATTGTGAATGTTTTCTCTTCCCAGTAAGAAAGGTGGTTAAGGGTGAAATCTGTTTTATGTATTTCTTTGGAACTCATTCTCTTCCCTTAATAAAAAATACATCGGTACTACATTAAATGTCTATGGTTCCTCTTGGTCCGTGTTCTCCTGCCATCATGGACCTTAACCTACTTACCCTGAAACAGAATGTACTTTCCATGGCCCTTTCTTAAAACCACATCTATGGCTCTCTTATTCATAGGCTTCCTCAACACTTTTTAAATAGTAAGTTTCAAATATATTATCCAATTAAATATCATGGTAGGGATGGTGCAAGCTCTATCAGTAGTGTCTGGAAAGGACTATTCACTTGGGCAGAGTTGAGGAGGAACAAGACAAGTTCAGGCTTTAAGGCACTGAAATTCAGGGGTGGCAGAAATGAAGGTTTGGGTTTGGGAGTGATCTTTCTGTATTTTTGAGTAGCTCTTTCCTTTTTCTTAAGCACAGAAGACCAACACAAGAAAACAGAGGGGGAGTGACGGAAAGTAGCGAGGTTCAGTTGCCAGTTTAGTTGTCTTCTCTTCGTTGGCATTTTGCTATGCCCTAGATTTTTGTCCTTTTTCTCTAGTGAGGCGCATAGAAGATCTATGTGTTATCTCATTGTTTTTGGTCTTTCTCTTCCTGCTGAGAATCTGGGTGTGTCATCATGTCTTAAGATTTTATGTGTGTATTTTTAGTTTTAAAAATAGAGAATGGTAAGGGTGGGAGCAGATTATTTCACGATGTGTATGTCATCTATCTATCATCTATCTACATACACACTCATACATATATACAATGTGATACACCATAGTGTAATATAGCCCACAACAATGTACAGAACCCTTCCTACCCATTAATTTAATTCTTTGATTAATTATCTAGAATTCATCTCACTTATCTATAATATGTAGGAGCACTTAGTTGACAATACAAACCAATTTATGTTATAATCTCTTTAAATAATAGGAGTGATACAAGTAATAATAGGTCTCATGTGTTGAGTATTCATTGTATGTCAGGCACAATGGCAGGCAATTCCAGATGTAAAATCCCAGTAGATGAGAACAGTGTATTTGAGGTCACCATATCCCCATTATATCATTGTGTCTACATAAAAAGAACATGGGAATGATCAGATTGTTGGTTGAATTTGTAGATGATTTCAAGTTTCCCACCTATAACTTAAATCAATAATTTTAGAAATATTATTATATCATTAGCTCTCTGTATGTGTTTAGTGTTTAGTATGTGTTTAGTATGATTAGGATGAAGTGTATTCTCGTCATAGAATATTATTAAGTATTAATAACATTTATTATTAAATATTGATGACATTTATCATTAAATACTGATAACATTTATTGATTACTTATTCTGTGCCAGTGTTATAGTAATTGTGAAGGAATAGATTTTTTAATCTTCAAGTTAAGTATGCTTATTACTCCAATTTCAAAAGAAAATCCCTCCCCAGGGCTATGTGGCCTGTCAATAAAAGTAACATTTTGATATTGTGCTTATCTAATTTATTTTTTTTAATGCCTAGCATTTTCTGTTTTATTTTGATAATGTATGTCAGACTATATTCTTATAAGAAAGTAAAGGAAAATATGTGGGAGAAAATATATTCTCAATAGTATATGACCTCTTTGTAAGGATGGTCATTGACTGAAAAACTGCATCAGTGTAACCACTGTTGGGGCAGTTACTCTGGAATAGCAGGATATTCAAGTTCTAGAGATACCTGAAATCGGTTGGATGGCTCATTCAAGTTCAGGCAACTAGAGCAAAAAAGTTGATTCCAAAAAATCACAAAATAATCCAAATGTTAGTGTGATCAGTTTTATAAAAATAAAATAATTACTATACCTGATCAAAGAATGAAAGAGAGCTTAGTCATGCATGAGATGAAATTTTTTTATGTGAAGTTCCAGTAGAAATGTGTTGATCCAGGATATTAACACATTGTTCAGCTTATTGAAAATGCTCTTCTTCTTCAAATCATTTCCTCATCTGTAAGAGGTTAGTCAAGTATGAGAATGTTGAGATACCTAGGATTTGGGAGTTTATTTGAATATGCTGATAATGTCAAGCATACCTATGTCTCTTCTTATCTTCAACATAAATTATTAGTTAATGATCACAGCATCCTAGAAAGTTGGGATCAAAATATTATTCTCCCTCTGTAGGTTGCTGTGGGTTCAGACCAGATAAGTAGTGCCTTCTTGGAGATGGCTGGCAAGCCAGGGGCAGAGAGGAATTAGACTGTCAAACTCTGGATGCTTCATCTCAGTTTAATTGAGGGATTCTCACCAACTTCTCTGCAGACCCCGTGTCAACTGAGGAAGCAGAAGTGAAGCCGAGAATCAGTGCTACCTGGGTCTGCTTGTGGCTCTCACTGTGAATTTTGGTGTGTTTGGGGAGGAGTTAAGAAACCAGGAGCCCATAAACTAACCTCTAGGTAATAATATAAAAAATCCATTTTTTTTTCAAGTTCCTATATTTCTTTGAGTTGGCAGCCTCAACTCCCTAGTTCAATGCCAAGGGCCAGTACTGTGCTGAGCTTTACCAGGAAAATCATCATTCTAGAAAACAGCTAAAGAAAATAAAATGATTTTTTTTCAGTTAAACCTGTAACAAAAAATTCTATGATTTTGCTATATACTCTTACAAAACTCAACTATATTAGGAATATAAGAGGTATTAACCAGCTAAATGAAATTCTACAAAAGTGGAAAGACAGAATACTATGATAAGAGGAAAGACTGGAGGCTAACTTATAGTTCAAAATATTTATGGCTTTATACTCAAAACAAAAATCATGACTGAATAGTTCTACATATTGAAAACTTAGCTTCCAGAGTTTCACAGTTTTGAAAGAAAGTTATTAAAACATAAATTGCCTGATATTTTCTTGACATAGGCAAAATAACAAATTTGATTTATGAAGATTGTCAGTTATAATAAAGCAGAATAAAACATAGTCATTTTACCTAATAAGTGGTATGTTGTTATAAATTCTCATCACAACTCCAAATGTTACCCAAAGATATAGAAAGAAGCTTTCAAAATCACAAAGATGACACTTAGAGCTGACCTAAGGGTCAGAGCTGACCCAAAAGGAAGAAAGTGAGAGGTGATTAAATATGTGGAGCATAATAAATAGCATGGAGGACATGGGGAGTTAGGAGAAGGCAGTTGGGGGAAATTGGAAGGGGCGGTGAACAATGAGAGACTATGTACTCTGAAAAACAATCTGAAGGGTTTGAAGAGGTAGGGGGGTGGGAGGTTGGGGGAACCGGGTGGTGGGTATTAGAGAGGGCACGGACTGCATGGAGCACTGGGTGTGGTACAAAAACAATGAATACTGTTATGCTGAAAATTAAAAAAAATACAATTTGTTTTCATTTTTTACAGAAAATACAGAAAATTTTGAGGAAAAGAAAAACTTATATCTTTTAAACCAGAGTAAGAATTTTGTTGTATTTTGTTCAGTATTTTTCTATCCATTTGCATACATTATTAAAACAAAATCACTCAGCACATCCATTTTGTAATTGTTACTTCATTTATTAATCTATGGCAATGATATCCTACATTTTTCTCTATTTTTCTAATGTATGGTTTAAAAAACCTATATCTTGGTCCATTACTCCTGGTACTACAATTCTTCTAACTTTTGAGTAATCCTTTAGTCTTTTGATTAATCTTTGAGAATTTGATGTTTAACTTTTTCATATTCAAAAGTGAAATTTACAAAAATTTCAATTACATACCTGATAATATATTTATTTGATCTTCAGATATAAAAATATTTTATGTATCAACATATTAGTTTATGAACTTTACCACCTAAAACTCTAAGATATTGGCCCATTACTTCCTGGTATTTGATATAGAGAATTTTGAGTTCAGTCTAATTTTTTTTTTTCCTTTAGAGGCAGACCTTTCTGTCTAGTCAAGAACTACATTTATGTTATTTTCTTCACCTTTGAAATTATGAATTTCAAAAGAATCACTTGAAGGTTTTTGTTCTTATTAATGTTGCCTGTTAATCACTGAGATGTTTTCATCTATAGACGCAAGGCTTTCTTTTGTTTAGGAATATGTAATTCTATTGTAACTCAGATTTATTGTTTTAGTTAAAATGGTTCACTTTTCAAGAACACAAATTATGTTGCACATCATTTTTCCATCAATTGCATCTACTTTTTCTTTCCTCATGATTTTAATCTCTGTTCATTTCTCATACCTTGGAGGCAGCTGTTCAAATTTGTTCTACACATTACTATTCAATTTTCAGCAGGGTTGGCTTTGTTCTTTAGTGAATCTAACATTGAGTGATTCTAATCTCATGAAGATATTAATTTTGCCATCTTGCTTTTAATTTATTTCCTTTTCAACTTACCTCCTAGCCAAATTCCTTTTCATGCCAGTATGCTCTCTTATCGTCTCATCTCCATTCTTATTTCAAAGGTTTATCCTTTGAATTTCATTGTGAATAGATGACAATGTTTCTAAAATTTTATATCCTGTAGTATCCTTTAAAGGAATCCATTCAAGAAATTACGTACTTTTGTGATACAGAAAAATTTTCTAATCTCCATACTATCTTGGCATTTTTAAATTCATTCCTTGAATTGGAAATGAATCCAGCCTAATTTTGCCTAGAAAGCAGGGATGCTATGTCTGAAGTAAGGGAAAGAATCACAGTGGCTTCATGTGATGGAGTCTTGTATTCTCACATGACCAGGCACTAGAGCTAAGAAATCCAGAATCAACACAGTGGGTTAAGGAAGCGGCTGAGAGCCAAGGCTTTTCTAGCTGCCGAACCTCCAAACCAATGTGATTTATTCTTATGATTGCGAAGTGGCTGGACCAAATCTAGGCATGATTATATACATATATATAGCATATATAATATATAATTGTATGTATGATATACCCATATATACCCATGTATATAGACACACATATAGATCATATATACCTATTATATATTGTATATTAAATATATAACAATTTAAAAACATGTGATGGGTATATAATATATGTTATATTTAATAGGTGTATATACATATATACACACATGTGCATATGTATTTATAATGGGTAACTTGAAGAGGAAAAGGTGGATGTCCAATTTTTTTTTTAACTTGAAAATTGTATTTGTGAAAGCTCCACTCAGGACATTTCTGTTTCTGTTTCATTGCTTAGAATTCTGTCACTGTGTCACACAGTCAACAATGGTTGCAGTGGAGTTGGAGGACAGAAGTATTTTTACCTGGTGCAAACCATCATTTTTTAAAAACAAAGGATAAAGACCAATATTCACAGGTGCAAAGACCTTTGCTGTTTTGAATTACTGGTCAGTGCAGGACTGTCTTGGGCTCCAAGAGAAAACAGGTCCCAGGGAAGACAGGCAATCTCAGGGCATCTTTAAAATAGAGGGCATTACCTAGGATGGTCATTTTTTTCCTCCTGTTATTTTTTATTGCCAAATTATCTTTCTATAACTTTTTTTATTAGTTTCACCCTAGGATGGTGATTCTTTTTTTTTTTTTTTAAAGATTTTATTTATTTATTTGACAGAGATCACAAGTAGACAGAGAGGCAGGCAGAGAGAGAGAGAGAGAGAGGGAAGCAGGCTCCCTGCTGAGCAGAGAGCCTGATGCGGGACTCGATCCCAGGACCCTGAGATCATGACCTGAGCCGAAGGCAGCGGCTTAACCCACTGAGCCACCCAGGCGCCCTAGGATGGTGATTCTTACTGCAGCATCTTAAGTCTTATTACTTGGAGAAATTATTTCCAGATTTCGCAAGCAGGATGTTAGTTTTTGGTTGGTGTGAGTTTCTTCGTCATAGATGTTTTAGTGAGAAGATAGAAGTGACTGAGGAGTTTCAGTGTTTATTCAGACATGATCATAGGAAAGACACAAAATGTAGTATGACATGGCAGCCCTTGATTACATTGGTGGTCTCTGAAGTGAAAAAAAATCCATGGATAGATTGGAAAGTAGTATTAGTTAATGACCTTCTGTGTGGTAAGTACTACGATATATGCAAAGGTGAAATCTATTGATACTGCCTTTTTTAAAATTATCAAGTAGAACAAATGAGATAGGAATATAAATAATTGTAGACTAAAACCTCTTTGAGGGCATTGCATATGGTTTGGTCAAATTTTTTCTTCTAAATGTGTTTATTGCCTCATTGGTAGAAGTAAATAGTCACTAAAAGCTTTCTAAATTAGCAATATAAAATCAAATGCTATAGATAAATTCAATCATAAAGATACATATGCTGTGCTCTGGGGCACAGAGTGGAAACAGATCTCAGACCAGGTAATTTATGGACGTGGTAGCCTTTACCTAGGCCCTATGGGGTATGTAGCACTTGGTTAGAGACAGGAAGACCCTGAATGAGAGGGAAACAGAGGAGGGAGGACTAGCATGAACAGGTATAGTGTTCAGTGAAGGAAGCATTGACAGGAGAAAGGAGAAAGATCTCATCTGCATCACGGCTGTACTTGACCTGGTCTTCAATATTTGGACAGTATGACGCCTTTGAAGTCCTGAGAGAAGGTATCAGGGATATGTGGGTTGAAATGGAGAAGGAGACACCGGAGACAGGAACACTGACCTGTATCTTCTACCTGGTCTCCCTGACTCCCAATAGTGAGGATTTAAATAGTATGGTGAGATTATATATTAAGAAACTTTAAGTGGTCAGAATTGGGAAAATTGTAATCCTCATTATGAAACATTCTCTTCATATTTTTAGGCATCGCTTGCTTTCATTCATTTATGTATTTATTTATCTTTCTGTAATAAGCATTATGAACAGCAAACCTAAACAAAACAGGTGGTCTTCCCCACCCACCTAGTACCCCTACTTCTTCCCAATTGATTTCTCTGTTAAGCATTTCTTTATTTCCTTTTATATATGGTTTTATTGCACTTATACATATCTCTTAAAAAACATTTTTTAAATTAACATGTAATGTATTACTAGTCTCTGAGGTAGAGGTCAGTGATTCATCAGTCTTATATAATACCCAGTGCTCATTACATAACAAGCCCTCCTTAATGTCCAATACCATTACCCTATTCCTCCAACCCCCTCCCCTCCAGCAATGCCCAGCTTATTCACTATGATTAAGAGGCTCTTATGGTTTGTCTCCCTTTCTGATTTCATCTTGTTTTATTTTTTCCTCTCTTCTACTATGATCCTCTGCCTTGTTTCTTAAATTTCATGTATCAGTGAGATCATATGATGAATGTCTTTCTCTGACTTATTTCACTTAGCCTCTAGTTCCATCCATATCCTTGCAAATGGCAAGATTTCACTGCCTTTGATGGCTGAGTAGTATTCTATTATAAATACATACCACATCTTTATCCATTCATCTGTCAATGGACATCTGGGTTCTTTCCAAAGTTCGGCTATTCTGAATATTGCTGCTATAAACACTGGGGTGCAGGTGCCCCTTCATATCACTACATTTGTATCTTTAGGGTAAATACCCAGTAGTGCAATTGCTGGGTCATAGGATAGCTCTGTTTTCAACTTTTTAAGGAACCTCCATACTCTTTTCCAGAGTGGCTGCACCAGCTTGCATTCCCACCAACAGTGTAGGAGCGTTCCCCTTTCTCTGCATCATCGCCAAAATCTGTTGTTTCCTGACTGGTTAATTTCAGTCATTCTGACTGGTGTGAGGTGGTATCTCACTGTGGTTTTGATTTGTATTTCCCTGATGCTGAGCGATGTGGAACACTTTTTCATGTGTCTATTCACCATTTGGATGTCTTCTTTGGAGAAATGTCTGTTCATGTCCTCTGCCCATTTCTTGATTGGATTATTTGTTCTTTGGGTATTGAGTTTGTTAAATTCTTTATAGATTTTTGGATACTAGCCTTTTATCTGCTATGTCATTTGCAAATATCATCTCCCATTCTGTTGATTGTCTTTTGGTTTTGTTGACTGTTTCCTTTGCTGTGCAAAAGCTTTTTATCTTGATGAAGTCCCAATAGCTCATTTTTGCCCTTGCTTCTCTTGCCTTTGGTGAAGTTTCTAGGAAGAAGTTGTTGTGGCTGAGGTTTAAGAGATTGCTGCCTGTGTTCTCCTCAAGGATTTTGATGGATTCCTTCCTCACATTGAGTTCTTTCATCTATTTGGAGTCTATTTTTGTGTGTAAGGAAATGATCCAATTTCATTTTTTTGCATGTGGCTGTCCAATTTTCCCAACACTATTTTTTGAAGAGACTGTCTTTTTTCCAATTGGACATTCTTTCCTGCTTTGTCGAAGATTACTTGACCATAGAATTGAGAGTCTATTTCTGAGTTTTCTATTATGTTCCATTGATCTCTGTGTCTATTTTTGTGTGAGTACTATACTGTCTTGATGATTGCAGCTTTGTAATAAGAGCTTGAAGTGTGGAATAGTAATGCCACCAGCTTTGGTTTTCTTTTTCAGCATTCCTCTGGCTTTTTGGGGTCTTTTTTATTTCCATACAAGTTTTAGGATTATTTGTTCTAGTTCTGTGAAAAAAAAGTTGATGGTATTTTGAAGGGATTGCATTAAATGTGTAGATTGCTTTAGGTAGCATAGATATTTTCACAATATAAGTTCTTCCAATCCATGAGCATGGAACGTTTTTCCATTTCTTTGTGTCTTCCTCAATTTCTTTCATAAGTATTCTATAGTTTTCTGAGTAGAGATTCTTCATCTCTTTGGTTAGATTTATTCCCATGTATCTCATAATTTTGGGTGAAATTGTAAATGGGATTGACTCCTTAATTTCTCTTTCTTCTGTCTTGTTGTTGGTGTATAGAAATGCAACTGACTTCTGTGCATTGATTTTTATATCCTAACACTTTACTGAATTCCTGTATGTGTTTGCAGTTTTGGAGTGGAGTCTTTTGGGTTTTCCACATAAAGTATCATATCATCTATAAATAGTGAGAGTTTGACTTCCTTGCTCACTCAGGTGCCTTTTATTTCTTTTTGTTGTCTGATTGCTGAGGCTAGGACTTCTAGGACTATATTGAATAGCAGTGGTGATAGTGGACAGCCCTACTGTGTTCCTGACCTTTGGGGAGAATCTCTCAGTTTTCCCCCATTGAGAATGATATTCAGTGGGTTTTTCATAGATGGCTTTGATGATATTGAGGTATGTACCCTCTATCACTACACTTTGAAGGGTTTTGATCAAAAAAGGGATACTGTAATTTGTCAAATGCTTTTTCTGCATCTATTGAGTGTGTCATATAGTTCTTCTTTCTTTTATTAAGGTATGGTATCACATTGATTTGCAGATGTTGAACCAACCTTGCAGCTCAGTAATAAATTCCATTTGGTCATGGTGTATAATCCTTTTAATGTACTGTTAGATCCTATTGGCTAGTATTTTGGTGAGAATTTTTGCATTCATGTTCAATGGGGATATTGGTCTGTAATTTTCCTTTTGATGGGCTCTTTGTCTGGTTTTGGGATCAAGGTAATGCTGGCCTCGTAAAATGAGCTTGGAAGTTTTCCGTCCATTTATATTTTTTGGAACAGTTTCAGGAAAACAAGTAATAATTATTCTTTAAATGTTTGGTAAAATTTCCCTAGGAAACCATCTGGCCCTGGGCTCTTGTTTGTTGGGAGATTTTTGATGACTGCTTCAATTTCCTTACTGGTTATGGGTCTGTTCAGGTTTTCTATTTCTTCCTGGTTCAGTTTTGATAGTTTATATGTCTCTAGGAATGTATCCATTTCTTCCAGATTTGTTTGCATATAGTTGCCATAATATGATCTTATAATTGTTTGTATTTCTTTTGTGTTGGTTATGATCTCTCCTCTTTCATTCATGATTATTAATTTGGGTCCTTTCTCTTTTCTTTTTGATAAGTCTGGCCAAAGGTTTATCAATCTTATTAATTCTTTCAAAGAACCAGCTCCTAGTTCTGTTGAATCTGTTCTACTTTTCTTATGGTTTCTATTTTATTGATTTCTGCTCTGATCTTTATTATTTCTCTTCTCCTGCTGGGTTTAGGCTTTCTTTGCTGTTCTTTCTTCAGCTCCCTTAGGTGTAGGGTTTGCTCTATCCCAAAGATGTTGAACAGTTGTGTTTTCATTTTCATTTGTTTCCACAAATTTTTAAAAATTCTCCCTTAATTTCCTGGTGGATTTATTCATTCTTTAGTAGGATGCTCTTTAGCCTCCATGTATTTAAGTTCTTTCCAACTTTCCTCTTGTGGTTGGGTTCTAGTTTCAAAGCATTGTGGTCTGAAGTTATGCAGGGAATGATCTCAATCTTTTGGTACCGGTTCAGACCTGATTTGTGACTCAGGATGTGATCTAATTCTGGAGAACTTTCCATGTGCACTAGAGAAGAGTGTGTACTCTGTTGCTTTGGGATGGAGTGTTCTGAATATATCTTTGATGTCCATCTGGTCCAGTGTGTCATTTAAAGTCTTTATTTCCTTGTTGATCTTTTGCTTATATGATCTGTCTATTGTAGTGAAGGCAAGTTAACGTCCCCTACTATTATTGTATTATTGTCATTATGTTTCTTTGATTTTGTTATTAATTGGTTTATATAATTGGCTGCTCCCATGTTAGGGGCATAAATATTTAAATTTGTTAGATCTTCTTGTTGGACAGACCCTTTAAGTATGATACAGGTCCTTCCTAATCTCTTTTTATAGTCTTTGGTTTAATATCTAATTTATCTGATAAAAGGATTGCCAGTCCAGCTTTCTTTTGACATCCATTAGTATGGTAATTGGTTTTCCACACCGTCACTTTAAATCTGGAGGAATCTTTGAGTCCAAAATGAGTCTCTTGCAGATAGCACATCATTGGGTCTTGTTTATTTATTTATTTATTTTTAATTAACATATAATGTATTATTAGCTTCAGGAGTACAGGTCTGTGAATGCCCAGGTTTACACACTTCATAGCACTCACTATAGCACATACCTTCCTCAATGTCCATAAGCCCCCCACCCTCTCCCGGGTTTTGTTTATTTATTTTTTTAACCCGTTCTGATACCCTGTGTCTTTTGTTTGGGTCATTTAGCCCATCTATTTTCAGAGTAGCTATTGAAAGGTATGAATTTAGTGCCTTTGTATTGCCTGTAAGGTGACTATTACTGTATATTATCTCTGTTCCTTTCTGGTCTGGTCCAGTAGTTGTTTATCTCTCTTTTTCTCAACTTCTTTATTTTTCATTATTTGGTATTCTATATCACTAATTCTCTCTTCTGCCTCATTTACCCTGGCAGTTAGAGCCTTTATTTTTGATTGTGCCTCATTAATAGACTTTTTGGTTTTGACTTAGTTAGATTTTAATTCTTTTATTTCTCCAGAAAGGGATTCTCAAATATCTTCTATGCTTTTTTCAAGCCCAGCTAGTATCTTTAAAATTGTTATTCTGAACTCTAGCTCCAACAACCTACTAATGTCTGTATTGATTAGGTCCCTGGCTGTTGGTACTGCCTCTTATTTTTGTTTTTGTTTTGTTTTATTTTGTTTTTGAGGTGAGTTTTTCCTTTTGTCATTTTTGTCCAGAGAAGCATAGATCAATGAGGGGATAAAATGCTTAAAGGTTAACAATGACCCTAGAAAAATATGCACTAAATAAATCAGAAGAGACCCAAAGTGGAGGAGAAGAAAGGGGGGGAAAAAAAAAGAAAAAGAGCAAAAGAAAAAAAAATATAATCAGGCTGGTGAATAGAACAGAGCCACACACTAAGTTTTGGGTATATTTTGGTCTGTTAGAGGAAACTGCCTCCCAAAATTTTAAAGAAAGAAAAACATATATATACACACACAAAAATAAGGGTAAATAAATGGAAGGGATGGAAGATGACTGTAAAGATATAAATTTAAAAAGATTTTAAAAAAGGAATTGGTAAATGAGAAGTTGGTTGAAAGAAAGTAAAAAAAAAAGGAGAAAATGTGATCAGGTAGAAGACTTGAACAAAGCCATACAATAGATTTAGGATATATTTTTGTCAGTTAGGTGAAACTGTATCCCAAAATTTTAAAGTAAGAAACACTTATATGAATACAAAAAATAAGGTTAAATGCAATGGAGGGATAGAATATAACTGTAAAAATGAAAATTAGAAAAGATTTTAAAAAATGAATAAGATGTTGGATAAAATAGGAAAGAAGAAAAATTAAAAAATGGAAAAAGAAAAAAATAAAGAAAATTTAAAAAGTAAACTTTGAACGACTGAAGAATCATGGGGAAAAAGCCATAAATTCTGTGTTCTGTATTCCCCTATCACTGGAGTTCAGTTCTCATTGATGAGTAAACTCGGTCTTTGGGGATATTCTTGCTGTTCTTCTTGGGGAGGGGCCTGTTGCAGTGATTCTCAAAGGTCTTTGCCTGAGGCGGAATTCCACCACCCTTGCCAGCGGCCAGGCTAAGCAATCTGCTAAGTAATCTGCTCGGGTTCGCTCTCAGGAGCTTTTGTTCCCTGAACGCTTTCCGTAGAGTTCTGGAGGACGGGAATGAAAATGGCAGCCTCCCAATCTCCAGCCTGGGGGAGCCGGGAGTGCAGGGCTCCACTCAGTGCGCTCTCGGAGAAAAGCGGTCAATTACTCCCGTCTCCCTGGTCTCCGGCTGTGCTCTGAGCTCACCAGGCCTGTGACCGAGTGTTTCTATCTCTGGTGCTTGGCCCTGTTTAGAGTCTCCAAACCCAGCAGATTCCTGCTGCTCGATCCTGCACTGTTTCTTCCAGGGGAGGAAGGTGAGTCTCCTGGATTTGCTGCTTTTTGGGTCTGTGCGCAAGATGTAGTGGCCCAACTGTGCCTCAGATCACGGCTTATGGTAACCCCGAGCTGAGAGCTCACCACCCGGCTCTGTATTTGCAGCTGGTTTCCCCACTCTGATAGTTGGGAGCTCTGCCGCACTCAGGTCCCCCCAGGTCTTCCTGTTACCCCAAGGGTCTTGAGACCACACAGTCCCTGCAAGTGTTCCACTCCTTCCCCCGCACCGCTTAGCCATGGAGTGATGCCTCTCAGTGTAGCAGACTTCTAAAATTTCTGATTTTGTGTTTCTCTACTCTATCATTTGCCGGGAGCTGGCTGATGGAGGCTCCCTCCCCCTACCATCTATCTTCCCATATATTGCCTCAGATTCACTTCTCTGCATATCCTACCTTCCAGAAGGTGGTCACTTTTCTGTTCATAGAATTGTTGCTATTCTTTTCTTAGATCTCCTGTTGAGTTTGTAAGGGCTCAGAATGATTTGATAACTATGTAGCTGAATTCCTGGGACAGATGAAATTTTGATCTCCTATTTCTCCACCATCTTGGTCCTCCCCCCAAGCATGTTTTTTTTTAAATCCTGTTTTTAACTTTCTAGAAAGGTATTATGTATGTATTATTTGGGGCCTGATGTCTCTGATTTAATATTATTTTGCTAAGACCCTTGACATACTTTAAAATGCAACTTCCTTTTGCATTTTTAATGATTTTTCTTTTAGTTGTGATCAACTTGATAATGACTCAGTAGTATTTAAATTAAATGAATTTGCCCAGTTTACTTATATTTTATTTTTTACTGTCCATTTATTTATTTATTTGAATTTTTAGAATTTAAATTCAATTAATATATAATGTATAATTAGTTTCAGAGGTAAAGGTCTGTGATTCATCAGTCTTATATAATACCCAATACTAATTACATCATGTGCCCTCCTTAATGTCCATCACTCAGTTACCCCATCTCCAACCTCTTCCCCCCACAACCCTCAGTTTTTTTCCTAGGATTAAGAGGCTTTTATGGTTTGCCTCCTACTCTTATTTCATCTTGTTTTATTGTTTTTTCTCTTCCTCTATGATCTTCTGTTTTGTTTCTTGAATTCCACATGTAAGTGAGATCATATGATAATTGTCTTTCTCTGATTAACTTATTCCGCTTAGCATAATACTCTCTAGTTCTATCCATGTCATTGCAAATGGCTAGATTTCATTGTTTTTGATGGCTGCGTAGTATTCCTTTGTACATATATACCATATCTTCTTTATGATTATGAAACTGAGAGCTACCTACTGCACTAACGAAGCACCTTCACATCTTCTTTATCCATTCATCTGTCAATGAACATCTGGTCTCTTTCCATAGTTTGGCTATTGTGGACATTGCTACTATAAACATTGGGGTGCATGTGCCCCTTCAGATCACTACATCTGTATCTTTAGGGTAAATACCCAGTAGTGCGATTGCTGGGTCATAGGGTAGCTCTATTTTCAACTTTTTGAGGAACCTCCATACTGTTTTCCAGAGTGGCTGAACCAGGTTGCATTCCCACCAACAGTGTAGGAGGGTTCCCCTTTTTCCACATTCTCTCCAGCATCTGTCATTTCCTTACTTGTTAATTTTAGCCATTCTGACTGGCGTGAGGTGGTATCTCATTGTAGCTTTGATTTGTATTTCCCTGATGCTGAGTGATGTTGAGCTTTTTTCATATGTCTCTTGGCTGTTTGTATGTCTTCTTTGGAGAAATGTGTGTTCATGTCTAATGCCCATTTCTTGATTGGATTATTTATCCTTTGAGTATTGAGTTTGATAAGTTTTTTTTTTTTTAATAGATTTTGGATACTAGCCCTTTGTCTGATAAGACATTTTCATTTGCCCAGTTTAGCTTTCTGTCACTGGAACAAATTCATGAGAAACCTGGGCCCAAACTTAGTTTCACTTGCCATAGCCATGAAATAGTTAAATCTGTTAAATTCAACCTTAACTTAATTGAAATGTCTTTGTGACCATCCAGTATATATCAGTTATAAAATATGAACATAGCTTTTTTGGCTCTGCATGGTAGGACATTTCCTCAGATGCACCATAGTGAGACAATTTCAGAAAAATATCATAAATTTCATGAATTTGTAGTTATCAACCCCCTAATCAGAATATTCATTAAATATGTGCTAAAGTAGTAAATATTGGGTGTGCCAGTTACAGATGCATATAACGATGATAACTCTGGGTGATGCTTAATCTCTCAGATCAAGCAAAGCTGAGTACAGGAATTTTGTCATATTTGATTATTCGGACTTTTTTTTTTTTTAATACCACTCTAAGAGAAGGGTCTAGAACTAGATAGATGTTTTTTAGTTATTCTCCATCTCTAGGAAAAATATGAGGCCTGATGAAGCAGAAAAAAATGCAGTTGCCTCAGTTCACAAGAAAGTATACAATTTGACATGCATTTTTCCAACATTAAATCACATTATGAGGATATTGTTCCAGACATTTGTATCTTTCTTGGACCATGGCTTTCCTTGCTACCTCACAATTTTCCAGATTTAGGGGGACTATCTTATGCCAGTTTGTATGGGCTTTCCAGTTTTAATAATGAAAGTCCTAAATCCCAGTAGTGGTCATGCCTGCAAATGCTTTGTCAGGCACCTAGAATCATGTATGGTTAGGTCATGTCATGTATCAGTAATACATTCTCTTCTAGTTATGAATTTCAGATATACTGGATTCTCATTTACATTTTAATATAACATTTGTACTATTTCAAATTTATATTTTGTAGTATCTACAAAACCCCTATAATATCAATATTTAAAACCCATCCTTTTTAACTAATTTGAATTATAGAATATTTATAAAGTCATTTTATTTCTTTTAAGTGTATATAGTAATTTGAATTAGAAAGACTTTCTCATTATGCTTTAATGAAGAAATGAGAATGATTTGTGGCTAGGATTTCAGTTGTTTGTATGCATTGCATGAAAATAATTTGTTTTAGTAATACTGAGATTGAAAGAGCTTCCTGTTTTAATTTTCTTTTTCTAAAGGGGCTTAGAAAAACTTACTCTCTTTGAGAGGAAATAGAGCGTCGTACTTTCAAGCATGTCTTCTGAAATGAAAAGTTGTGAGTACAAAGCCTGGCTCTTCTACATACTAACGATGTGATCTTGGGCAAGTTGCTTAAGCTCATGAAAACATAGTTTCTTGATCTTAGCATGATATGATAATTAGTACCATTTAGGCTCTCTCCCCTCTACTCTCTGGCAATGGCTCTTTCTCCTCCCCACTGGGGCTGCACCAGAGTCCTGCCCTGGGGCTACTCACTGCCTTCCTGCTGCTCCTCTCCTTTGTGGGCACCACACGCTGCCACACCTGCCAAATGCACCTTCTCTGAGCTGCTGGGTCCCTGGGTCTTCCAGGTGGGCCACCTTGTTTCCCAACATGGCGTCAACTGCTCAGTTATGGGACCACCAGAAAAAAATATAGTTGTGCACCTTGAGAAGCTGGATATAGCATATGATGATTTTGGCAATACTGACCATTTCAACATCATTTACAGTCAAGGCTTTGAGATTGTGCTGAATGACTATAAGTCATTTGCCTTTTCTAAGTGTAAAGAAGAGGACAGATGGCAAGGTAGCCAGTTACTGCCACACAACCATGGCTGGATGGGTGCATGATGTGCTGGGCAGGAACTGGACATGTTTCCCTGAAACTGAGGTGAACTCTCAGAATGTGAACGTGAGCACTGCACACCTGCAAAGTCTCCAGGAAAACTATTTTAATATGCTCTAGAAATACAGCCATGACTTTGTGAAAGTGATCAGTGCCATTCAGAAGTTTTGGACTACAACCACATATGTGGATTATGAGACTCTTAACCTGACAGAGATGATTAGGAGAGGTGGTGGCCATAGCCAGAGAATCCTAAGGCCCAGACCTGCACCACTGACTGCTGACATACATGAAATGATTTTACATTTGCCGGCATCTAGGGACTGGAGAAATGTTCATGGTCCCAATTTTGTTACTTCTGTTCAAAACCAACCATTTTGTGGAAGTTGCTATGTATTTGCTTCTAGGGATATGCTGGAAGCAAGAAACCGTATATTAACCAACAATACTCAGACCCCACTCTTGAGTCTTCAGAAGGTTGTCTCTTAGAGCCAGTACGCTCAAGGCTGTGAAGGTGACTTCCCACACTTTGTTTGCAGGAAAATAACAAGATTTTGGGCAGGTGGAAGAGGTGTGCTTTCCCTACATAGGCACCGATTCTCCATGCAAACTGAAGGAAGACTGCTTCTGTTACTACTCCTCTGTGTACCACTATGTGGGAGTCTTCTCTGGGGGTGTAATGAAGCCATGAGGAAGCTTGAGCTTGTCCCTCATGGGCCTGTGGCAGTTGCTTTTGAAGTCTACAATGACTTCTTCCACTACCACAAGGGGATCTACTACCACACTGGTTTGAAAGACTCTTTCAATGCCTTTAAGCTGATTAATCACGAAGTTTGGCTGGTGGACTCTGGCACCGTCTCAGCCTCTGGGATGGATTACTGGATTATTAGAGTCAGCTGAGGTACTAGCTGGGGTGAAGAGAGTTACTTCTGGATCCACGGAAGAACCAATGAGTGTACAATTGAAAGTAATGGTGGCAACACCAATTCCTAAATTATAGGGTATATGTCCCAGCCTTTCATACTTCCCACTATCAGTCATGAGCAGGGGATTGATTTATTCACATACTGAATACTTTTATAGCAGCAATTTTAAAATATTACACATAGATTCCCATGAAAATTTTTGCCTTTATTAAAATGAAAACCACCTTTGATTTGAATATACCTTTTTACTGACCACTGGCCTACTTTATAGCTATGCAGTAATAAAATGCAGGATCTTGTTAGTCATTTGTAACTCAAACATGCTGTATTTTTAAAAGGTCTGTGTGAGAACACAGAGTTTTTAAATTATAAAAATCACAAAAATGTCAATGATTATTAAATTTTTAAAAAGTTTTTAAGGAAAAATAATGAGGACCATTTAAATTGTTATAAAGACTAAATGAAATAATGTAAGGTGGTCATGATAGTGCCTGATACTTTGAAGTTTTCAAGATTTTGGCTTTGAGTAGCTACAGGGTAAGTTGAGCCCAGATTTGTGCTACAGTAAGATCTGCTCAATTTATTTATTTTTTTTCCTGTGATGGGAAACAGGATTTTAAAAAAGATTTCAAAATTAAAGATTTTAATTTTGGGGCTCTGTGTGTGTGTGTGTGTGTGAGTTTATCTGATGGCCACATCAATGGGGGACTCCAAAACATATTTGATAAAGGAATTCTAGTATCTCTGGCCAAGTTCCCTTAAAAAAAATAGTGTGTATATATATATATATATATATATATATAATTTGAGAGAGAGAAGCAGACTCCCTGCTAAGCATGAGCCTCACCTGGGGCTTGAACTCAGGACCCTGAGATCATGACCTGAGCCAAAACGAAGAGTAGGAGACTTAACCGACTGAGACGCCCAGGTGCGCCCAAGTGTCCTTTTAACTGAAAGCCCTGGAAGAAATGGGACATGTCACCTGAGGGTAGATTATTTCTTCTATAACCCATTGTCTTTAGTCAAATTTTTCTCAGGAGATGGGGCCGGAGGCAGTACATTGACTATATTTGCTCATGTTCACTCTTATTGTGGATATGTTTTACTAAAGTAAATGTTGGGTTTTTAATTGGTTTCAGAATGATTTAATCAGTGTTTATGCTCTGGTCATAAAGAACACTCTGTGATAGGCTTGCCATCTGTTCAAGATAAAAATGAAATCCCCTTTGAAGAAGTGGGCAGTTGATAGAAAGATTTTAATGAATGTTTAATGTTATTGTATCTGTGTGAGGGGCTTATCGTGACAGTAACATAAATGTATAAGCCTAAGGGCTCAATCTTAGTGTTTCAGCTCCTATTAAGTCTCTGTTGGAGAATTGTTATTTTGGATCTTTGAAGTTGTATACTGAAGTGATATAGGGTAGATTTAGAGCAGTAAAACGTTTGCTCTAGTCAAGCTCTGTTTAGAATCTCTGCTCATTCCTGCCTGGTCACTGCCTTATAATAGAATGAATCTGTTCATTCCAGTACGGTTTTCTCCTTCAAGAACCAATCTTTCTTTACACTTTATGGATTTTAGGAAATACTTTAATCTTCTTGGAATCTAAATATGTTTAGATCTTACTATTCTAATATACAGTAGGTTCTTTTTAAAATCTTTTTTGCTGATATATATTCTAACCATATTCTTTCATGTTTGAATGACCTTGCTTCTCCTTCTCCTTCTTGTTTCTAAAACACGGACCCATTTCAGTATCCTGCACGTCTTCTCTGATCATTGGTGTCTCTTCAAATTGAAGTACAGTGTCCCAGCAAACTCAGTAAGAGGTCCAGCCAGGGAACAATTTTCTAATTTAAGACTGTCACTGCATATCATTTGGTTTCCCCTTGGATTTGTGATTGAAGTTGTTACAGGAGTTTTATAAAAGAAAAAGGAAGAGGAAAGCTTTCCCCCAAATGTGATATCATGAAGTATATAAACTTGACCTGCAATGTGAAAATTTAGTATATTTTCTCCCATATAGAATGCCATTGGCACAGTATATGTTTCTCAGTGTCATGTTGCTATAGAATATAGTTGCCTATTTGTCAGAAGCTATTTGTCAGTTTCCTCAGTATCTGCAGGTGGTAAGTATGCTCTAGAATTCAGAGAAGGAAAACTGTGGGCTCAGAGGGATTTGTGGAGTGCTTGACAAAAAATATAACCTTATTTCTGAATACTTGTGCAACCCAAATGTACAGAATCAGGACGTTGGCTAGATATCTTGCTATCAGGAACAATGTAATCCATTCTAATTACTGATGGTGGTTATCACTACAATTTAGATATCAAAAATTTTCTGTCATATCTTTTATGTCGTGTTATATTTTCATTTAAATCAATGTAATCTACATATAAAAAAAGAATCCGGTATCTTTCAGGAGAAATTGTGCTAATGTAAATGTTAGGATACTTTTGCAAGTGCATACTTATGATAATGGCCTTGAGAATTGGAGTCCAGTCAACTAAGGTACACAAATTAGGGTATTTTCAGCTGTGAGTGCTAACATCTCATACTAAATACAGCGTTGGTAACAGAGACTTAGAATTTCACATGAAAAGAAGAGCAGAGATCGACAGTTCCAGGGATGATGTAATGCTCAGTGGTATGGGGGCTCTGTATATTTCATTTCTTTTCTTTCTTTCTTTCTTTCTTTCTTTCTTTCTTTCTTTCTTTCTTTCTTTCTTTCTTTTTTTTTTTTTTTTTTTTTTTTTTATTTGTTTGAGATCACAAGTAGGCAGAGAGGCAGGCCGGGGGCCGGGGAGGAAGGAGGTTCCTTGCTGACCAGAGAGCCTGATGCTGGGCTCAATCCCAGAACCCTGGGATCACGACCTGAGCCACCCAGGTGCTCGGGCATATTTCTTTCTACCCAGGGAAGAAATTCTGTCCCAGATGGGACTGGCAGACTTCACTTTATACCTCACTGCTGAAAGCTAGGTACAGCCAAACCCTTCTCTGACAGGGATCTGGGGAGGGGTGGAAAGAACTGTGGGATAAGCCTGGATAAGCCTCTCCGGAGCTGCGTGCATTTCCTGAGTGTGTTGCCACCTCCGCGAAACTGGAGTTCTGTTAACTGGAAGATTTGGATGCGGTGGAGCCAGTGTGCTGGGCAAACCAGTCAAGAGCATGGAGAGAAACTGCAAATGGCCATCTCTGCCTGTTTTACATATTCTGTTCAGATCCAAAGACAGGTTTAGTTAAACATGTGTTTGTAGTTGGACGGAAGTGGCTTTAAATAATTATTTTTTGCTATATTTGTGATAAAAGTATTGAGCTTCCCTTGGTTTTAATGCTAATTTCTCTTAGGATATCTCTAGTTGGTACCGTCAGGTAAAATCTGTCCTCTCGGGTAAAATTATGTCACAGATGCTCAATAAATACGCCAGGTATGATACGAATGCAAACAAGGCTCAGGAATTTTTGATGGAGTTTATTTAATCATGCAACCTGAAATTGGTTTATCTTTGATGCATTAATTATCTCATGTTGAGGGAAATTAAGAGAATTCTTCAACTCTTTGAAGAGGGCCATGTTCCCAAATAAGCCCTCAAAACACTTTTCATTCGTGGAAAACCCAGTAAAATTTCCTGAGTCCTAAAACTTTAAAAAACCCGTGGCATGGATAGTCAGAAACATGCATTTCTTACATTTTTTGAGGGTTTGAAGCCATAGAGGCTTTGAAGCCAGACTCTTTGGCTTTGAATTCTAACTCAGTTGTGAGATTTTGAGGAGGTTGCGCCTCAGCTTTGTTATCCATAAAATGGGGACATTTCCTACCTCCAGCTTTATTATGAGGATTGTTATTATTTTGGTGTTCTTCAAATAGCCTTTGAGATACAGTACATAACACTTTAAGTGTCAAAAAGTACACATATGCCTTGTATTGTAGGTGAATGCTTTCTTTAATAAATGTGTTGGGGGAGGGGCACCTGGGTGGCTCAGTCAGATTTCAGCTCGGGTCATAATCTCAGGGTCATAAGATCAAGCCTTGCTTTGGGCTCTGCACTGGGTGTAGAGCCTCTTTAAGATTTTTTCTCTCTCCTCTTCCTCGGCCCCTCCCTGTATACTGTCTCTCTCTTTTTAAAAAAAATACATTGGAAGAATAAAAAATATTAGGAAAATGTCATTCTCTAAATACAGCATTCTTGTGGCATGCAACATTTTTTTCCACTCACATGCATATATGGAAGCAATTATCTAATACAATTTTAATGAGTATATTATTTTTTTCTAGAAGCAAATTTATTGAGAGTAACATTAACTTCTTAACAGTTAAGCATATGGGGCACCTGGGTGGCTCAGTTGGTTAGGCGACTGCCTTCAACTCAGGTCATGATCCCAGGGTCCTGTGATCGAGCCCTGCCTTGGGCCCTTTGCTCAGCAGAGAGCCTGCTTCTCTCTCTCTCTCTCTGCCTGCTGGTCTGCCTACTTGTGCTCTCTATCTCTCTGTCATATAAATAAATAAAAAACTTAAAAAAAAACAGTTAAGCATATAACCCATTATATGCCATGCAATGATGCTGATGAGAGGAGGATCGTATTCTATAATGTGCATATAGAAGTCCAAATTGGCAAGTACATTGTCAACATCAACATGTGTAGACAAATGAAATGTATAATACACTTTACCCTGTGTTGTGAGGAATAATTATGTTACTTAAAAATGAAGTGTTTTAATGATCAGTTAAGTGTGGACATGGAATAACCATGGAGAGGCAGACAGGTGTATGAAAGCAAAAGAGATTTATTGTACTCACCTGTCTTAGAAGAGAGAGGCACCCGCACACCACCCAAAGGGCCATGTGGGTGGAGCACAATGAGAGCGTGCTCACCTGAGCAGGTGGAAAGCTGAAGGCCAGTGAGGACCTGTGAGAGGTTGTAGCGTGGAATGTTATTGGTATGCTTGAATGCACTAGGTTATAATCAGGGAAGGAAGGAGTGGGGCTTGTGGCAGAGGCCAGCCTTATCACACTGGGACCCCTTGTGCCTGGGAGTGAGGGATGCTGAGGCATCAGGAAATGAGAAAGTTCTAAAAGTTTGCAATATATACCCCAAGACTTTCACTAACTATCCATTGACACGTTACTTAACAGACAAACTTTTAAGGATCAAAGATGGTAGGCTTTGGATTTCAGGGCCGTGTGTCTTATAGCAAAACTAAACAATGAAAACTGTCATGAACTAAAGGAAATAAGCTAAAGGAAATAAAACTGCAAACCACTAGGAGGTCAATGTGAAAGAGTGAAGGATTGTGTTTTGGAAAGTGGGTGAGTTTTCCATGGAGATGAGCTGATCCCAAGGGTCAGATTTTTTTTTTAATTTTATTTTTTATAAACATATAATATATTTTTATCCCCAGGGGTACAGGTCTGTGAATCGCCAGGTTTACACACTTCACAGCGCTCAAGGGTCAGATTTAAATATTTTATTTATTTATTTATTTGACACAGAGAGAGAAAGAGAGAGATCATAAGTAGGCAGAGAGGCAGGGGGAGAGAGAGAGGGGGAAGCAGGCTCCCCGCTGAGCAGAGAGCCCGACTCGGGGCTCGATCTCAGGATCCTGAGACCATGACTTGAGCAGAAGGCAGAGCCTTAACCCATTGAGCCAACCAGGCGCCCCCCAAGGGTCAGATTTAAATAAGGGGAATGCAGTGGGGTTAGGGTGAGGAGGACATTGCATGGGAGGAAAAGGACTCTAGCCAAGGGACTATATGGGGTTTTTCATCTTCCTTGTGTTTATTGCTGTGGACTTTGTTATTAAAAGAACTGTCATTATTGAAGCTGAACTGTAGTGAAATTGAATTTTCATGTTGATGCTGATGGGCTAACGGGAAGTAAGTTTGAATATGTGCGTTGGGGCCAGATCCTAGTGGGCTTGGAAAGCCTGGAGGAAAGTTGTTAATCACAGGTATTGACAGGCAAAAATGATGCTCAAGGAGATGGTCTGAAAAATGAATGAAAGGGGAGGAAACCCTGAAGTCTGCAAGGAGAGAAAGCTAAAAGCAAGGCTGGGATAAAGTGACGGGAACCTGAATGGCAAGGAGTAGTGGTGGTAAAATAGAAAGGAAGCGATAGATGTGAAGATACTGAAAAGAATGTGTTAATACTGATCAGTATGCATCGGAATGGATTTATGTGCATGTATTATTCACTGTTTTACATGCTACTGTTCCCCTTGATTAACACAGAAAATGAAAGCCTCTTCATTTGGGTCCACGATTCATATTTCAATCTGGGGATATCTGACTCCTTTAATCATATTTATTCATGGGTTTAAAACAGGTAGCAACTCAAAAATAAAATTATGGCTTTTATTTCATGCAGAAAGTGAGCTACCTGTGGATTCAAGTGAGAACATAAGACATTGTCCTGCCTCTGATTTTAGAGACTGAGCATATATTTCTGTGGTTTTTTTTTTTCCCTTTCAGTATACATGATCACATTCTAATATGAGAGGAGCATTCAGAAAGTCCCATAAACTGACCTATGTGATTTTTGTTCCTGTTCCTTAGAGGAGTGAATTGGGGAAAAAAAAAATTTGCTTGGATTTGGGTGGCGACAAAGTTCTCCTCAAAGTTGTGGATTACAGTTTGGCCTAAAGCATTAAATAAAGTCTGTTTGAGGCCATTCACAGTGAGCTTTAGTAGGTGGTTTAGGTATTATGCTGTGATAAGTTGTAATGTTAAAAACTTTGGTCTAGGGATGCCTAGGCAACTCAGTCAGTGGGGCATCTGCCTTCAGCTAAGGTCATGATCCCCAGGTTCTGGAATCGACCCCCACATCAAGCTCCTTGTTCAGCAGGAAGTCCACCTCTCCCTCAGTCTGCTGTTCCCCCTGCTTGTGCGTGCTCTCCCTCTCTCTGAAAAAAATCTTTAAAAATAAAAATGAAAACAAACTTGGGTCTTAAAGGTACATAGTAAGCATCCTCAGGAAAATGCTGTAACATTTTTATTCCTATCAAGGAAAGGGAAATAATCCTAATAAAAGTGGAAGCAGATAGATCCAACTTATAAATAATAAACATTTTAAACCAGATATATATGCCCAAGAAATGCTCATGTCATCCCACAAGGGATAGTAAGGATGTGCATGGCCATGTTGTTTGGCTCCAGAGTGTTGGAGGCACACTGGGTGTCCATTACAGGAGGAATGGATAAGAAAATGTGTGCCTGGCTTGGAATTTTATGCAGCAGTTAGCAAGCAGGAGTGGACCAGCAACACACATGGAAATATGGGTGAATATTTGATGCTAAAATGCTAAGTGAAAAAGGAATTAGCTTGAAGTATATAACACAACACTATTTATGAAAAACGAAACACGCAAACCAACCAAGGACATCCATTTTATAAGAGCACAACAACAACAAATTAAAATATTAGAAAATGGTTGCCTGTTGGGATGGGGTGAAAGTAGGAATGGAGGAAAGGGTAAATCGAACAAGACATGAGACCAAAGGTGATGGTATTTTGTGTAAACTGAAGAGTCTGCTTTCCTGAACTCCCTTTTTCCTCCCCCACCTTTCCCCCTAACCTCTGCCAAATGCACAGAAATAGATAAAATACACCAAAAAGCCAAACTTTGCTTCTGCACTGATTTTGGTCTATTCATATCTGGTTTGAGCATGCTTATTTTTATGTAAACCTCTGTGTTAATATTTCTTCAGTAATAGAGTTTACCTCTTCCTAAACTTTAAACATTCTTAAAAATACTGCTCTGAAGCATCCATTGTCCAGAAGCAAAAAGTCTTGAGACAAGAAACACCTTCTCTGTCTTCTTTGGCTGAGGCTATTTTCCTCCCTCGGAAACTTGCTCAGGGCTCTCAGCAGAATATTCCCTTGGAGCAAGACCCTCACTGGATGTTCTCCATCTCTGGGGCACTCTGTGTATCAGGACACTGTTTGCTTTAGTGATTCCAGTCACTTCAAACTGAAAAAGGCAAAGGTCAGTGCCAGTCAGAAACTTAAGTGTTCATACTTCCTTTTTAGAATTAACCTATGTTTATCACTAAGTTAACAGATGTCTTCAAAGTTATTTTATTATTAAACTTCTGATTTATTCATACTTGTGGGAATTTCTACTATCCATTTTAGCACAGCTATCTCATGCTCTCTCCAGCTCTGCTCCTAGTTAAAATACCTCTTATTGCCCTTGCGTAATAAGAAAAGCTTTCACTTTTGATATTTACTAGCCTCATGTGTAACATTTACTTGACTTTCATGGAGCAAAAAATAGATTCCTTTTATTAGTCCTTGAATAGAAAATAGTGCAGCTTTAAACAACTGAAATAAAAATGATTGTTTAAACTGCTTGATGTTCTCTTTTGATTGTCTTGGAATTCAATAACAGATCCCATTTAGGTAAAATCTGGTTCATTATGTACTTCTCCAAAGCATCTCTGGCAGTAGAAGGTTCTTTGTTTAACTTACGGGTTGCAATTTTCATATCAGTTTTTAGCCATCAATAATGTAATTTTGAACAACACATTTCCTATTTTGTATAGTGCACATACCTATATTCAGTTGTAAAGACTCAGAACTGAATTGGACAGTATGTAGTATGAGATAAGACACTTATAATACTCAGCTGTAGATTTATGTTGACAGGTAAAGAGAAGATGTATTAAGATATTGAATTTATCCCATAGTTTTTGCCAGTTTTAAAATGTAGTGATCAATAGCAATTAGGTTATTCTGGTCAAAACTGTACTATTAAACTACCAAACAAGGGAGGTATATATCAAAACATTAGAAGATAATAGAATAAATAGGGAATTATACTTAAATGTCAGGTAGATCATTGAAAAACAGCCAGTGTTTCTATTTTGAATTGTGTGGCCTCAGAGATTTATAAGTAAACTGAGAAAAATTTGCTTAATGTATTTTTATGAAATAGTTCTATAGAACTAAGGTTTCTCATTTATGTTAGTGATATAAAGGTAACAGACTTGATAAACAACAAGAAGCAGGATTTTCCAGTATTACAAGTATGTTTTTGTTAAACTCCCACAGGAATATATTCTCTTTTTTTTTTAACTTTTATTTTTTTAAATTTTATTTTTTATAAACATGTATTTTTATCCCCAGGGGTACAGGTCTGTGAATCGCCAGGTTTACACATTTCACAGCACTCACCATAGCACATACCCTCCCGAATGTCCATAACCCCCCCCAACCCTCCTGCCCCATCAAACCTCAGTTTGTTTTGTTAGATTAAGAGTCACTTGTGGTTTGTCTCCCTCCCATTCCATCTTGTTTCATTTACTCTTCTCCTACCCCCTTAACCCACCATGTTGCATCTCCTCTCCCTCATATCAGGGAGATTATATGATAGTTGTCTTTCTCCGATTGACTTATTTCGCTAAGCATGATACCCTCTAGTTCCAGCCACGTTGTCGCAAATGGCAAGATTTCATTTCTTTTGATGGCTGCATAGTATTCCATTGTGTATATATACTACATCTTCTTTATCCATTCATCTGTTGATGGACATCTAGGTTCTTTCCATAGTTTGGCTATTGTAGACATTGCTACTATAAACATTCGGGTGCACGTGCCCCTTCGGATCACTACGTTTGTATCTTTAGGGTAAATACCCAGTAGTGCAATTGCTGGGTCATAGGGTAGTTCTATTTTCAGCATTTTGAGGAACCTCCATGCTGTTTTCCAGAATGGTTGCACCAGCTTGCATTCCCACCAACAGAGTAGGAGGGTTCCCCTTTCTCCGCATCCTCGCCAGCATCTGTCATTTCCTGACTTGTTAATTTTAGCCATTCTGACTGGTGTGAAGTGATATCTCATTGTGGTTTTGATTTGTATTTGCCTGATGCCGAGTGATATGGAGCACTTTTTCATGTGTCTGTTGGCCATCTGGATGTCTTCTTTGGAGAAATGTCTGTTCATGTCTTCTGCCCATTTCTTGATTGAATTATTTGTTCTTTGGGTGTTGAGTTTGCTAAGTTCTTTATAGATTTTGGACACTAGCCCTTTATCTGATATGTCATTTGCAAATATCTTCTCCCATTCTGTCAGTTGTCTTTTGGTTTTGTTAAATGTTTCCTTTGCTGTGCAAAAGCTTTTGATCTTGATAAAATCCTAATAGTTCATTTTTGCCCTTGCTTCCCTTGCCTTTGGTGATGTTCCTAGGAAGATGTTGCTGCAGCTGAGGTTGAACAGGTTGCTGCCTGTGTTCTCCTCAAGGATTTTGATGGATTCCTTTCTCACATTGAGGTCCTTCATCCATTTTGAGTCTATTTTTGTGTGTGGTGTAAGGAAATGATCCAATTTCATTTTTCTGCAGGTGGCTGTCCAATTTTCCCAACACCATTTATTGAAGAGGCTGTCTTTTTTCCATTGGACATTCTTTCCTGCTTTGTTGAAGATTAGTTGACCATAGAGTTGAGGGTCTATTTCTGGGCTCTCTATTCTGTTCCATTGATCTATGTGTCTGTTTTTGTGCTAGTACCATGCTGTCTTGATGATGACAGCTTTGTAATAGAGCTTGAAGTCCGGAATTGTGATGCCATCGACTTTGGCTTTCTTTTTCAATATTCCTTTGGCTATTCGAGGTCTTTTCTGGTTCCATATAAATTTTAGGATGATTTGTTCCATTTCTTTGAAAAAAAATTGATGGTACTTTGATAGGAATTGCATTAAATGTGTAGACTGCTTTAGGTAGCATAGACATTTTCACAATATTTATTCTTCCAATCCAGGAGCATGGAACATTTTTCCATTTCTTTGTGTCTTCCTCAATTTCTTTCATGAGTACTTTATAGTTTTCTGTGTATAGATTCTTAGTCTCTTTGGTTAGATTTATTCCTAGGTATCTTATAGTTTTGGGTGCAATTGTAAATGGGATGGACTCCTTAATTTCTCTTTCTTCTGTCTTGTTGTTGGTGTAGAGAAATGCAACTGATTTCTGTACATTGATTTTATATCCTGACACTTTACTGAATTCCTGTACAAGTTCTAGCAGTTTTGGAGTGGAGTCTTTTGGGTTTTCCACATATGGTATCATAGCATCTGTGAAGAGTGATAGTTTGACTTCTTCTTTGCCGATTTGGATGCCTTTAATTTCCTTTTGTTGTCTGATTGCTGAAGCTAGGACTTCTAGTACTATGTTGAATAGCAGTGGTGATAACGGACATCCCTGCCGTGTTCCTAACCTTAGTGGAAAAGCTTTCAGTTTTTCTCCATTGAGAATGATATTTGCGGTGGGTTTTTCATAGATGGCTTTGATAATATTGAGGTATGTGCCCTCTATCCCTACACTTTGAAGAGTTTTGATCAGGAAGGGATGCTGTACTTTGTCAAATGTTTTTCAGCATCTATTGAGAGTGTCATATGGTTCTTGTTCTTTCTTTTATTAATGTGTTGTATCACATTGATTGATTTGTGGATGTTGGACCAACCTTGCAGCCCTGGAATAAATCCCACTTGGTCGTGGTGAATAATCCTTTTAATGTATTGTTGAATCCTATTGGCTAGGATTTTGGTGAGAATTTTTGCATCTGTGTTCATCAAGGATATTGGTCTGTAGTTCTCTTTTTTGATGGGATCCTTGTCTGGGTTTGGGATCAAGGTGATGCTGGCCTCATAAAATGAGTTTGGAAGTTTTCCTTCCATTTCTATTTTTTGGAACAGTTTCAGGAGAATAGGAATTAGTTCTTCTTTAAATGTTTGGTAGAATTCCCCCGGGAAGCCGTCTGGCCCTGGGCTTTTGTTTGTTTGGAGATTTTTGATGACTGTTTCAATCTCCTTAGGGTTATGGGTCTGTTGAGGCTTTCTATTTCTTCCTGGTTCAGTTGTGGTAGTTTATATGTCTCAAGGAATGCATCCATTTCTTCCAGATTGTCAAATTTGTTGGCGTAGAGTTGCTCATAGTATGTTCTTATAATTGTCTGTATTTCTTTGGTGTTCGTTGTGATCTCTCCTCTTTCATTCATGATTTTATTTATTTGGGTCCTTTCTCTTTTCTTTTTGATAAGTCTGGCCAGGGGTTTATCGATCTTATTAATTCTTTCAAAGAACCAGCTCCTAATTTCGTTGATTTGTTCTATTGTTTTTTTGGTTTCTATTTCATTGATTTCTGCTCTGATCTTTATGATTTCTCTTCTCCTGCTGGGTTTAGGGTTTCTTTCTTGTTCTTTCTCCAGCTCCTTTAGGTGTAGGGTTAGGTTGTGTACCTGAGACCTTTCTTGTTTCTTGAGAAAGGCTTGTACCGCTATATATTTTCCTCTCAGGACTGCCTTTGTTGTGTCCCACAGATTTTGAACCGTTGTGTTTTCATTATCATTTGTTTCCATGAATTTTTTCAACTCTTCTTTAATTTCCTGGTTGACCCATTCATTCTTTAGAAGGATGCTGTTTAGTCTCCATGTATTTGGGTTCTTTCCAAATTTCCTCTTGTGATTGAGTTCTAGCTTCAGAGCATTGTGGTCTGAAAATATGCAGGGAATGATCCCAATCTTTTGATACTGGTTGAGACCTGATTTAGGACTGAGGATGTGATCTATTCTGGAGAATGTTCCATGTGCACTAGAGAAGAATGTGTATTCTGTTGCTTTGGGATGAAATGTTCTGAATATATCTGTGATGTCCATCTGGTCCACTGTGTCATTTAAGGCCTTCATTTCCTTGTTGATCTTTTGCTTGGATGATCTGTCCATTTCAGTGAGGGGAGTGTTAAAGTCCCCTACTATTATTGTAATATTGTTGATGTGTTTCTTTGATTTTGTTATTAATTGGTTTATATAGTTGGCTACTCCCATGTTAGGGGCATAGATATTTAAAATTGTTAGATCTTCTTGTTAGATCCTTTGAGTATGATATAGTGTCCTTCCTCATCTCTTATTATAGTCTTTGGCTTAAAATTTAATTGATCTGATATAAGGATTGCCTCTCTTGCTTTTTTCTGATGTCCATTAGCATGGTAAATTATTTTCCACCCCCTCACTTTAAATCTGGAGGTGTCTTCAGGTTTAAGATGAGTTTCTTGTAGGCAACATATAGATGGGTTTTGTTTTTTTATCCATTCTGATACCCTGTGTCTTTAGATTGGGGCATTTAGCCCATTAACATTCAGGGTAACTATTGAGAGATATGCATTTAGTGCCATTGTATTGCCTGTAAGGTGACTGTTATTGTATATTGTCTCTGTTCCTTTCTGATCTACTACTTTTAGGGTCTCTCTTTGCTTAGAGGACCCCTTTCAAGATTTCCTGTAGAGCTGGTTTGGTGTTTGCAAATTCTTTCAGTTTTTGTTTGTCCTGGAAGCTTTTAATCTCTCCTTCTATTTTCAATGATAGCCTAGCTGGATATAGTATTCTTGGCTGCATGTTTTTCTCGTTTAGTGCTTTGAATATATCATGCCAGCTCTTTCTGGCCTGCCAGGTCTCTGTGGATAAGTCTGCTGCCAATCTAATATTTTTACCATTGTACGTTACAGACTTCTTTTCCTGGGCTGCTTTCAGGATTTTCTCTTTGTCACTAAGTCTTGTAAATTTTACTATTAGGTGACGGGGTGTGGACATATTCTTATTGATTTTGAATGGTGTTCTCTGAACCTCCTGGATTTTGATGCTTGTTCCCTTTGCCATATTGGGGAAATTCTCTCCAATAATTCTCTCCAATATACCTTCTGCTCCCCTCTCTGTTTCCTCTTCTTCTGGAATCCCAATTATTCTAATGTTGTTTCGTCTTATGGTGTCACTTATCTCTCGAATTCTCCCCTCGTGGTCCAGTAGCTGTTTGTCCCTCTTTTGCTCAGCTTCTTTATTCTCTGTCATTTGGTCTTCTATATCGCTAATTCTTTCTTCTGCCTCATTTATCCTAGCAGTGAGAGCCTCCATTTTTGATTGCACCTCATTAATAGCTTTTTTGATTTCAAGCTGGTTAGATTTTAGTTCTTTTATTTCTCCAGAAAGGGCCTTTATATCTCCCAAGAGGGTTTCTCTAATATCTTCCATGCCTGTTTCGAGCCTGGCTAGAACCTTGAGAATTGTCATTCTAAACTCTAGATCTGACATATTACCAATGTCTGTATTGATTAGGTCCCTAGCCTTTGGTACTGTCTCTTGTTCTTTTTTTTGTGGTGAATTTTTCCGCCCCGTCATTTTGTCCAGATAAGAGTATATGAAGGAGCAAGTAAAATACTAAAAGGGTGGCAACAACCCCAGGAAAATATGCTTTAAACAAATCAGAAGAGATCCCAAATCGTGAGGGGGGAGAAAGGGGATAAAAAGAGGTTCAGAAAGAAAAAAAAAAAAAAGAAACAATTAAAAAAAGAAAACAAATAAAGGAAAAATATAAAAAAGAAAAAAAATATATGTATTAGATAAACTAGTTAAAAAACGTTAAAAAAGAAAGGGTAAAAGTTAAAAAAAAATTTAGCAGAAGAAGAGAAAAAAAATTGAAAAAGAAAAAAATTAAATTAACTGCAAGGCTAAAGTATCATGGGGAGAAAGCCATGAGTTCAGTGGTTAGCTTTCTCCTCCTGTGGAATTCTGCTGCTCTCCTTGGTATTGAAACTGCAGTCCTTGGTAAGTGAACTTGGTCCTCGCTGGATTTCTTATTGATCTTCTGGGGGAGGGGCCTGTTGTAGTGATTCTCAAGTGTCTTTGCCCCAGGCGGAGTTGCACCGCCCTTACCAGGGGCGGGGCTGAGTAATCCACTGGGGTTCGCTTTCGGGAGCTTTTGTTCCCTGAGCGCTTTCCGTAGAGTTCCAGAGGACGGGAAGGAAGATGGCGGCCTCCCAGTCTCCTGCCCGGAGGAACTGAGAGCCCGGGGCCCCACTCCTCAGTGCGCCCTCAGAGAACAGCGCCGATTTACTCCCGTCACCCTGCCTCCGGCCACGCTCCGAGCTGACCGAGCCTGCGACCGGTTCAAGGTAACCCCGAGCTGAGAGTCACTCCTTGGCTCTGTCTCTGTAGCCGGCTTCCCCGTTCTAATACCTGTAAGCTCTGCGACACTCAGACACCCCTGATCCTTCTGTGACCCTGCGGGACCTGAGGCCACGCTGACCCCGCATGGGCTTCACCCTGGTTAATCCTCGGGAGCGATGTCCCTCAGGGGAACTGACTTTTAAAAGTCCCGATTTCGTGCTCCGTTGCTCCGCCACTTGCCGGGAGCCGGCCCCTCCCCACGCGGTCTATCTTCCCGTCGCTTTGGATTCACTTCTCCTCCAGTCCTACCTTTCAGAAAGTGGTTGATTTTCTGTTTCTAGAGTTGCTGTTCTTCTTCTCTTTGATCTCCCGTTGGATTTTTAGGTGTTTGCAATCTTTAGATAAGCTATCTAGCTGGTCTCCTGCTACCTGAAGTAGTCTCAGCCTGCTACTTCTCCGCCATCTTAACTCCTCCCCCCCAGAATATATTCTCTTAATTACAGTATGAGCCCGTCATCATTCACTCATTCAAGAAATAATTAGTGATGGGGCACCTGGGTTGCTCAGTGGGTTAATCCTCTGCCTTTAGCTCAGGTCATGGTCTCAGAGTCCTGGGATTGAGCCCCTCATCGGGCTCTCTGCTCAGTGGGGAGCCTGCTTCCCTCTCTCTCTCTCTGCCTGCCTCTCTGCCTACTTGTGATATCCATCTGTCAAATAAATAAATAAAATCTTTTTTTAAAAAAGAAATATTTAATGAGCACCTACTATGTTCCCAGTTCTGTTCTACATGCTTGGAGCACATTAGAACCCAAAACAGATTTTTTTGTCCTTTTGGATGTTTGATTCTAGTGAAGGAAGAGACAGAAATAATGAACATAATAATTGAGTGGATAATATTGTATGCTAGAATGTGATAAGTGCTATGAAAAAATAGATGACAGCAGAACAATGGAAATTGGGAGAACTGAAAGGTGTGAGGGAGGAGATTGGGTGTATTAAATTGGTTGTTACTGAGCTGGAAGAATACATGGCAAGACTGGAAGAAGGTGAGGAGGTTGCCAAGGAATCTTTGGAGAAAGAGCTTTCCCAACAGAGAGAAGAACTTTGAACACAGGCCCTAGGCCAATGAGGGTGACTGGTGTGTTCCCACAGCAAAGAAGCCAGTCTGGTTGAGCCATGTTGAGAGGGGGATATAGAAATGAAGTCAGAGAAGTAAGGGAGGGGTCAGAACTTGTAGAGTCCTGTGGGGCCTTGAAAGAACTTTAGATTTAAGTGAAGCAGAAAATCACTTTTGTTTGAAGTTGAGAAATGACATGATTTAACTTATTATTTTTTTTTAATTTATTTTTTTATTTGACAGAAATCACAAGTAGGCAGAGAGGTAGGCAGAGAGACGGCTCTCCCTGCCCTATCTCCTTGCTGAGCAGAGAGCCCTATGTGGGGCTCGATCCCAGGACCCTGGGATCATGACCTGAGCCAAAGGCAGAGGCTTTAACCCACTGAGCCACCCAGGCACCCTTAACTTATGTTTTAAAAGGCTCATCACTCTGGCTTCCACATAAAGAGTAGACTAGAGAGATGGTGCATTAAACCTTAGATGAGAGAGGCTGGTGGGTTTAGTAGCAGTGAGAAGTGGCAAATCTTAAGTGGATATTGGAACTATTTTAAAGGTAGAATCAGTAGAATATCTAGATGGAATAGATACAGAAGTGAGGAGAGGAAGCAAAGACCAGAGCTTTGATGTGATCAACTGGAAGGCTCAAGATACCAACAACTGAGATAGGTCAGGCCACAGGTGAGGCATGCTGAAGGAGGAAGATCATGAGTCTGATTTTAGAAATACTGAGTTTGCAATGCCTATCAGATATACAAGTGCAGATTTTGAGCAGTCAGTTGGATATATGAGTCTTGAATTTAGAATAGTAGTCTAGGCTGGAAATACAAGTTTGGAACTTACCAACCTAAAGATTGTACTTAGTGCCACAAGACTGGATGGGAGTCTAAGGAAGTGAGTGTAGGTAGAGAAGAGATGAATGGCTGAGCACTCCAAAATTATGTGCTCAGTAATAAGAGGGGGACTGGACATGCATAATTTGTATGGCAGAAGGAAATTCAAGCAGGTGTGTTATCCTGAAGGCAAGGATGCATTCAGTAGTTCCTCAGAGATTGAAATAGGAACTTGTGATATAGAACTAACTCACTACTGTCTATAAAATTGTCTTGGTAGATAATATCTTCTGTATCACTTAATGAACTTTGCATTTAAAACCACAAAACATTCCATTGAGTGTAGGACCAGGGAAAAGCTCGTCTCTTTTAAAGGATTAATATGGTTTTCTTTAAAAAAAAAAAAAAAAGGCAAGACTCCCTTTATAGTGTGTATTTATATTGTACTTTGTTCCAGAAATTTAATCAATCAATCAATTAATTAATTAATATTTTATTATTTATGTATTTGACACAGAGAGAGCACAAGTAGTGGGAGTGGCAGGCAAAGGGAAAGAGAGAAGCAGACTCCCTGTGGAGCAGGGAGCCTGATGTGAGGCTTGATCTCACGACCTTGGGATCATGACCCGAGCTGAAGGCAGATGCTTAACAAACTGAGCCACCCAGGCACCCCAAGAAATTTTTTTTAAAGGAGAAAGTTGAAGTCAACTTTCAGATGTACATGAGGTAGACAGGAAGAAGTAATAAGGTGATAATGAGAGGCCAAATAAATGACCAGGAGACAAAGTATAAGAGTCACTTTCATTTGTAAGAGGGTATCAGTTTGGAACTTCCAGTAGCTAGAACACACAGAAATGTAAGCAGTTGAAAGAATGATTCTGTCTGTAAAATAAAAATAAGAATTAGTTCTGGTACTGAAGTCATAGAGAAATTTTTCTCATGGGTACTCATAAAGGGTTCTGTATGTTTGACTGGATGGTGTAATCAATAACACCCTTATGATATCCAGCATATCATATTCATTGCCTTTTCTCATTATTCCTGTTCTTTTGAGATCAATTATATCACAGAGAAATTTCCTCAAATCATTCTGTGAGGAACCAAATCAGCTTTATTATTGTCTGGATTGAGCCAAACATCACATTTAATGTCTAAATTACAGTTTCCATCTCTCTTGTTTATTCCCTTTTGATTCAATTTATATATGTGTATAAAAGTTGTATATGTCTAGCTCTGTGTTTATGGTAATGGGGAAGATATGAATGTTTAATAAATATAGCTCTTTGGCCTTTTGTTTATCTTTCCTTTGAGGGAAAAGGAAAGATGGCAATGTTAAGACAAGACATTTCTAGGAAGGAAAATGGCGGCATCACGTACAGGTAATACATTTAAGTCATATGCTTCCTTCCAGACTTGATGACACCTGTTATACTCCTCCAGCTAGACTCTCCCACCATTGGTACTGGACCTTTATGCTGAGAGTAGCAGTAATTATTGTGCCACGTTGAAGGAAGGAGATTAAATTCTTCTAGCCACTCAGCCATTAAGTTATGTTCTAATGTTCAGTGGTGTTTTAAAAGTGAGCCTTACTATTTTAATATTATTGCATTAGAATTTGATGTACCACGTCTCTGAGTCAGTCCTGCTGCTAGAGTAGAGATGGTAGGAATCTGGGGAGGAATTTTCTGTAGCTTGCTTTTTAAAGGGAAACAATATTATTGTTAGAAAACAGCTTGCCAAAATGCCCATTTAAAAAAATATTTTCCTAATTAGAGAGGGGCTTGAGCAAAGATGACTTGGAGAAGTGGCAGGTATATAAGGACAGGCATTATGTTAATTATTTCCATGTTGTATGGTTTATTGCATTTAGAGAAAACATAAAACGCTGCATAGGTGATCACAGAAAACTTAAGGATTCATTTTTTAGTTGTTGGATAGTTATTAGTGGAGTCATATAATTATAGCAAATACACATTTGAGTAATAATAATAATAGTATTTCAAATCAGTACACAAACAGCTAAAATGTAGAAGTAGTGTGTTTTCTCTCTTATCTCTCAAATACATACCAAATACTGAATATATGTGATAAATTCTTCAGAGGTCAACAGAACAATTTTTGAGGGGAGGTAGCATATGGCTCTTGAAATGGAGGAAGTATTATATGACATTTTAAAAAATGTCCTTAATAGCACACTCACTGATGTACATAATAAAAGCCAAACATTCTGAAAAGAAATCATGAGTTAGATATTATTTTACCAAGTGAGATGACATAATATGGAAATATGCCATTAAGGTCTCTTTGTATGCTACCACTTAGTTCATGTATCAAGGGCAGTTATGCAAACAGTAATGATGTGTCATTACAGTGGACCCTTGAACAACATGGGTTTGAACTGCATGGAGCAATTTACATGCAGTTTTTTTTTGATAAGTACTATAAGTGTATTTTCTCTTACCTATGATTTTCTTAACATTTTCTTTTCTGTAGCTTATTTTACTGAAAGAATGCAGTATATAAATCCTATGACATCAAATCCCTGTTAATTGACTGCTCACAGGAAGGCTTCCAGTCAATGGTAAGCAATTTGTAGTTGAGTTTTGGGGTAATCGAAGTGATAGGCACATCTTCAAGTTTAGAGGGGACCACTGCCCTTAACCTTTGCATTGTTCAAGGGTCAACTGAACTTGCAGTGATAAATCTAATCCTGACAGCGAGACAGAAGAGAAATGCAAATATTTATCTAGTTTTTTGTGAATTATGGATACGTGCATTCATTCGTTGACTTGATCATGTCATTCAGTTGCTGCCATGTTATGTACCCCTGGATAACGGAGACCATCTCATCTGTATTTGAACAGTGTTTTATTACCTTTTGTTAAGGTCTTCCTTTTCACCTCATTGACTTCACATTTTCTACTTGTTCTCTCTGGAGCTCCTCGGCGGAGCACTTCATCTCCCTCCTAAGTAGCTCCAATTGTTCCGGTACACAGTTCAGTGAGTCAAGCTGATCAAGCATTAAGACTGTAAGACATTGTGAGTGATTAAAAAAAAAAAAAGTATTTAGAGGAGAAATATTCCTGAATTGACGTTCAGAAACACCGGATTACAATAGAACTGTAGCTTCATGTGATTTCTGTCAGCCTAAGACCCGTTTCCTCTCTAACTGCCCCTTCTCGATATTGATCCTACTGAGTTGATAGGTAAATCTCCTACTTATTTATTTTCAAGTAAATTTTGGCTGTGATTCACATCTTTCTCTTCTGTACTTACACAGTTACTTTTTTTGAACATAAATATAAGGTTTTAAATTCATCTTTTGAGGTTGAGATCCAACTTCACACTGTGACATTTGAGCTTAGTTTTATTATATTACACTGCTTCTCCACTCTGTGAAATCTGCATATTTGATGAGAATACATTTTACATTTTAATTACAGCTGAAATAATTATGCTAATTGTTAAGTATAAGTGTGCTATGTATATGTAACGTATTTGACTTCATTTTCGTAGCATGGGTAATGGGCAAAGTCAAAACAGCTATTGCAAGAAAGCAGACACTTTTGTAACTTCATTGTTGGCTCATGTAAAGGCAATTGAAATCTCTCCGAAGTATGAAAGGTTGGAATAAAACCAATCGGACTGAAGGAAAATTTGAGTACTCTCTTGCAAAGTGCTCAAAAATAAACTGTAGGGATGGGGCGCCTGGGTGGCTCGGTGGGATGGGCCTCTGCCTTCGGCTCCGGTTATGATCTCGGGGTCCTGGGATTGAGTCCCGCATCGGGCTCTCTGCTCAGCTGGGAGCCTGCTTCCCTCTCTCTTTCTCTCTCTGCCTGCCTCTCTGTCTACTGTGATCTCTCTCTGTCAAATAAATAAACAAAATCTTAAAAAAAAATAAACTGTAGGGGATCCTTAAATAAGGAAGGAGGCTAGCTAGAGAATCAATAGGACCACTTGTTCAGTCAATTTTGGGTACAGCAATGGAAAGTGGATAGACTAACTAATATGATTTCTGTCTATCTATTGAAGATGTGAGAAATTGTTTATATTTGGCACTTTCTGTTACATTTTAGACCTTAGCTACTTCACACACTACTATTTGTACAGTTACAGTGAACATGACCTATTAATCTGGAACATGACTCCGTAATCATAAATGTGTTTGGTAAAGCCCCAAAGTAATTTCTAAAACGCCTTCTGGTCTAAAGTAATTTTCTTTATCACTGGAGACATGATTGTCTGAGATTATATGAAGTATTTCCTCGGAGCCAGTGGGGAGCAATAAGGAGGATAAAATGCTAGCTTTCACTCTATGGGTCTGTGTATTTATTCTTTCATTCCACAGATGTTTATTTAGCATCTTCTATGCTGGGGGAATACCTTCCTTGAGCGTTTTACCATCTGTTGGTGTTTATAGTCTCTTCTGCAGCTAAAGCTCTGTGTGACTCCTTGTTCTGATCTGGCCATCCTCACCCCTGCCCAGTAAGTGTCCACTACTCCAGTGGTCTAACTGGAGGCAACAATCTTAATGTACATTGTGGATAAAAGGTCCTATTGGATGTTTCAATGTTTATAAGGCACTATCAGTGTGCAAATGATTGGGTAAACACAGCGTCTACTTTGAAAGAACAGTTCATTCACCCTATCACTATTGAGGAATTAAATTTTGGTTAGTCTCTATTTTTATTAAAATATTTCAATGACTCCTGTTTCCCTGGCCTAAAATGCAATGCAGAGAGAGGTGTGTTTAAGATGTTATCTTAAAGTTTAGAGGCAAAGTTGGATATGTTATTTTTGGAAATTGCTCCTTTACTAGAATGCATAATTTTTATTTATTTTCTGTTTCTCATTTTTGGTGTGCCAGAATTAGAATGTAAGGATCATAAAAATAAGGATTTTGTGTGTGGTGTTTATTGCTCTATCCCCAGGGCCTGGTACAGAGCAGGTGCTCTAAAAATTTCTTTTCCCAGTGATTGAAATGGAAAATAAAATTCTCTTTAGCAGGAATTAAAGCAAATCAAAACAACTTCTCCCACATATGTTCAATGATTTAGGAGTCACAGAAAGGTGAGGAAGGGTAAGGTACTATAGCTAATAATACTTGGGCATTGAAAGGCATTCTGCATTTCTATTCTATGCACCATAGAGTTATTTGAAGGGTAGAGAGGATTTCCTTTTTTTTGACTACTAATTTCAGAGTTGCTGGGTACAAAAATAAGGTCCAAGTATATGAATTGAATCTTGTCATTACATCATCCCAAATCTTAAGGTCATGTGTCTAGATAGACGAGCATCATCACATATGCCTGAGAAGTCAACATCCATTTGTTGAACTGATACTGTCTCTCAAAGGCAAGCAGAGCCTGAAATAGGAATTTGGGTGCCTGTGATTTATTGGGGAAATACTCTTAAGGTAAAAATCCTTAAGGAAGAAAGTGAAACTTGGAGAGGGAAGAGAAGGATGTGATGTTTAGCAAGGATGTGATGTTCAATTAAGTCTGACCTTGGTCTGATGCATGGAGCCTGGATATATGTATGGGGGCTTGTGCAATGTGGAAGTCTGGAGTACTAACTTCACAAAAGTTGGTTGAACTTTGGAACCCGAGATTCATTCGGTCATTGACTGGGGGCTGTGGTTGGGGTAGAGGTGGGGAGGGCAAGGTCTCAGCTGAGACCAATTTCTGAGAAGGGGGCCCACTGTGAACTTTTAACTGCCACCACAAGGGAATTCTACCCTTGGGCTCATGGTAGGGTTAAGGTTAGGTACTTTGAATTACTAATGGTCTTTACAAATATCAGGACCAAAAGACTTTGCTGAAGCATTGTTAAAAAAATAGAAATTATATGGGCGCCTGGGTGGCTCAGTGGGTTGAGCCGCTGCCTTCGGCTCAGGTCATGATCTCAGGGTTCTGGGATCGAGTCCCACATCGGGCTCTCTGCTCAGCAGGGAGCCTGCTTCCCTCTCTCTCTCTGCCTGCCTCTCTGTCTACTTGTGATCTCTCTCTGTCAAATAAATAAATAAAATCTTTAAAAAAAAATAGAAATTATAGGAATTATAGCAGCAGATACTGACTTTTCCTTTCTTTTGACACAGGTTGTATTTCCTAAAAGATAATAAAGTTATAAATGATTTAGCTGGGTAGAGACAGAATTTCTGTGTTGATTTATATAAAAACTCATGGCACCTCATACTTTATCACCGGTTGCTTTACCTCTGATTGCAGCTTCTGTCAGGCCACAGCCCATCATGTGCCTGAGGTTGGAATGCCTGGAAGTGACAGTTCTATGATAAGAACTTACTCTAAATCAAAAGCAGGATCAAGTTCAATTTCTCTGACAATGGCCTCTTGAAAGGCTTGGAAGAACAATAGTTAGTTGTAGGAGGTAAGGCTCTCTGGCCTTGTGGGTTTTCCTCCTCGCAAGGAAACTGAATTTTCATACAACTTTCTGTGTGAGAACTCATATTTGCTTGATTGCTTTAGGGGAAGTACACTCAGTCTCTGGGGGACTGCCATTCACCAGTGGCTATGAAATTTGCCTCATTTGAATTAATATTAATTATATGTAAAATTCTGAAGATGCCAATTGTCCATCAGTAGTTACTGCTACACTCTCAAAGGGTCAGTCCAGAAAAAATGGTCACTCAGAAATGATCTCCATTTTAAGTCTCCAACTTTATTTCATTATTTTTCAATGCAGTCTAGTTTTAAAAACACTTGTAATATATATTAAGATTCATTGATCGTCCTATACTCTGTTTAAAGGCTCAAAAGTGTATTACTCCTAGGACACATTAATCACAAGTGTCATTAGTTTATATTGCACAATGATTGGATACAACTTATGTTTAAAATATCTTAAAATGATTTAAAGTATAACCGTACCGTGGACTGTTGAGACATAAGGAAAAAAAAAACCCAAATCATTTATAATTTTGCTCTCCATATCATTTTATGTTTTTTTCCCTGCAAACTCCTTTGTTTCTCATAGCTGTAAATAGAGCTTGTTCAGTTTTATAAGCTGTTTGAACACTTATATCATGAATATGGCCTAAGTTATTTATTATCGACAATTGCCATTTTTATAAAAATGTTTTTCCCCTGAATAGAAGCATCACGTGTGATCAATGGAGAAAATGAGAAATGAGAGAGAATAAAAAGTTAATCAATATCCCCCTGATAACCCAACCCCCATCCCACCCCTGACCCCATGGTTCACAGTCTGAACCTTCTTGCGTGTGGCTGGCAGAAAATGCTGTCTTGTTGACCTCTCTTGGGCCCTGGGTAAGCTGGGGTTAGGTCTCAAGTATCTAAGGGTAAATCATTAGGTCGGTTCTCCTAACAGTACGTGAAGCTATTTACTTCAGCAGCTCTACCTCCAGCCTCCTTATGTTGTTAACTTTACCTTGACCCCTCTCAGAACAGACTATGCTTTTTTGACTGGTCTGTTTCTACCCTATGTGTTCCATCAGACATCGGGTCTTCTCACTGGTTCATTTCCCTAGAATTTCTAGATAGAAGAGTGGGGGGTCTAATTAGTTCAACTGTTTTTATTAAGTAAATATTCTCTGGCCAAGTCTTACTGATAAGTGCACAGTGATAATTAATTGTATAATTTAAAGGATATTCAATACATAACCTAATTGTAATTATTCTGTTACCTCTCTTTCTCTAAGAGGAGAAAAAGTATAAATGTTCTGCTGAAAATTCATGATATATAGATGGGTAGTTGGTTCTCCTTTTCTTGTACTTCAAACTGAGATGATGAAATAAGACTTTAGAAGCCTTTTTAAAAAATGGTCATGTGGGATGCCTAGGTGGCTTAGTTGGTTAAGTGTCTGCTTTTGGTTCAGGTCATGATCCCAGGGTCCTGGGATCAAGAGTCCCACACTGGCCTCCTTGCTCAGTGGGGAGCCTGATTCTTCCTCTCCCTCTGCCTGCCACTCCCCCTGCTTGTGCCTCTCTCTCTTTCTCTCTCTGTCAAATAAATCAATAAAATCTTAAAAAAAAATCATGTGGCTTTTTGGTAAGGGGATTTGCCTAAAATAAATTAATTTATTTTCATTCTCAACTATAGTGTTTATTATTGAGATATAATAGACATATGATATTGTTTCAGTGTATGGTATACAATGGTATACAACATGATTTGATACATGTATATATTGTAAAATGATTACCAAAATGTTAATGCCTCACTTCACATAATTACTATTTTTTGTGTGTGTGCGTGGTAAGAATATTTAAGATCTACCCTCTTAAAAACTTTCAAGTATATAATTTTAACTGCAGTCACTGTTATACAGATCTGCTAAACATTATTAGATAACTAGACCTTACTCATTTTATAATTGGAAGTTTATAGCCTTTGCAAACCCCATTACCCTCAACCCAAGTCCCTGTCAACTTCCATTCTAATCTCTGTTTTTGTGAGTTTGGCTTTTTTAGATTCCACATAGAAGTGATACCATACAGGGACACCTGGGTGGCTCAGTCAGTTAGGCATCTGCCTTCCGCTCAGGTTGTAATCCCAGGGTCCTGGGATTGAGTCCTGCATTGGGCTTTTTGCTGAGTGGGAAGTCTGTTTCTCCTGTTGCCACTGCCCCTGCTTGTGCTCTCTCTCTCTTTCTGAAAAATAAATGAATAAAATCTTAAAAAAAAAGTGATACTATACAGTATTTGTCTGTCTCTGTCTGACTTATTTCACTTAGCACCATGCCTTCAAAGTTCATTCATGTTGTCACAAATGGCAGAATTTCCTTCTTTTTATGGCTGAATAATATTCCATCATGTATATACATATCATGTTTTCTTTATCCATTCATCCATCGATGGGCTGTTAGGTTCTTTCTAGGTCTTAGCTAATCTGAATAAGGTTGCTACAAACAGGGAAGTGCAGATATCTCTTTGAGATAATCATTTCAATTCCTTTGATAATATACCTAGAAGTGGATTGCTGGATTATAAGGGTAGTTCTATTTTTAATTTTTTGAGGATCTTCCATACTGTTTTCCATCATGGCTGCACCAGTTCACATTCCCACTGTGAGTGCACACGTTCCCTTTTCTCCACATCCTCACTGACACTTGTTATCTCTTGTTATTTTGGTAAGAGCCGTTCAACAGGTGTGAGGTATCCTCTCACCATGGTTTTGATTTGTATTTTCCTGACATGAGCAATAGTGAGCACCTTTCATGTACCCGTTGACCTTAACTGTAGTATTTACGCTTAATAATTTATAAGTGGGATTAACAAAATATCTTCATCATGCGCACTGCCAATATTTGCAGCTTATTAAATGTTATTTTTATGGTAGTATGTTACCTTTCCATAATTATTTAGAAAATTTGTATTCCTTTTTTTGTTTTTGTGATGACATATACAAAAATAATTGAGATTTAATTGTATCCTGAAGTGATTTCATTACCAGCTAACTTTCTTCCACCTCAGTTTCTCTATTCCTGTGTTCTTTATTGTAGTCTTTCTTGTAGTTACTTAGAGTATGTCTGTTAAGTAGTTCTTTTTTAAACATATGCTTACTTTATGAGAGTTTCTGAGAATGTTTTGTTGCCTTCATATGTGGAACATATAAAAAACTTTGGTTTTGTTATAGAATATCTAGCTTGTAACATTTTCACCCTTCATAAATCTATATACTTGTTTCATAGTGTTTTTTCAAATAATAAGTCAGAACAGCCTGGGGCTAGTTTAACATAATTTTCTTTTCTTTTTTTCTACCTTGATGCTTGTATGATTCTTTTTTCAGATTTGATGCTCAAAAAATTTTTTTTTCATAATAGCACATTAGGATTTTGTCTATATTCATTAATTTGTTTCTGGAAAGTTTTAAATCCCTTTAGGTATGCAGATGGTATGCTCCATATCAGGATATCTATATCTAAATCTATATGTATATGTGAATAATTATGGCTTCTCCTCTATTTTATTTTATATAGTCTCTTTCTGTGATGTCAAGTAATCATTTTGTCCTGTATATCTATCATATTTTTCTCTTATAGTTTTCATCTTTGTCCTATTTCAGTGGATTCTGATAGTTCTGGTAAATTGATTAATTTGATATCTTTAATTAGTTCCAAGAAATTGATTAATTTTCTTTATCTTGGATAAAATCTTCTGATATATTTGTTTTTTTAATTTAAGATTTTATTTATTTCAGAGAGAGGATATGTATGTATGAGTGGGAGAAGGGGCAGAGGGAGAGGGAGAAGTAGACTATCCGCTGAATAGGGAGCCCAATATGGGACTGATCTCAGGATCCTGGGATCATGACCTGAGCTGAAGGCAGATGCTTAACTGACTGAGCCACCCAGGTGCTCCATCTTCTGTTGTATTTCTTGACGCTGCTTTAATCTGTGGTATTTGTGATTTTTTTTTTTTTTTACTTTTTCTTTGCCTTATTCAGCTCCATTTTACTTACCCATTTATCAACTATTTTTCTCTTATTTTATGTACTTTATGTTTCATAAAATTTTGTTGAGAACTTAATGATATGCCATCTTTTACTTCTGTTTTCTCAGTAAATATCACTAGCAATCTATGTTCTTCTCCTTCTTTTCCTTCTTTAACTTTGCAGAGTAAATATCCAGGACCAATGTTAATATATCCAGGATTTTATTAATGTACCAACCCATCCCAATATTTATCACAAATAGTCAGATGCAGTTCATTTGCATCCTGTCACTGTCCGCAAGGATGTTATTAGAATTCTCTTCTGGTGAGTTTTGCAGAAGAATTGATGAGAGGTGACACTATCAGCTCTGTGACCAGCAGCTGGGATAAGGACATTCTAAATAAAGGGACTTTATTTCAGGGCAGTGAGTTCTCTGTATCTGGTGATGCTTCTTTGGGAGGGGTCAGCTTCCCACATCTAATTCTTTACTCAGGATTCATTCGAGGTATGTGTGCATTGGGGGCTGCCGTAATGTCTGCTTCCTTCCTGGTATTATGTCAGGCCATATGTCAGGGCAACTTTCCACCATTGGTCCTCTCTTGATTCTGTGTGGCTGGATGTGCCTCTGAGTACAGTAGCTGTCAGAAAGGTTTGTGAAATGTTTTCTATCTGTTCTATATTCATCCTGGGCTCCCAGCATTCATACTTTAAATTCGAGGTGTTCAAAAAATTTACTGGATCTTTTGGACTTTAGGTGACACTTTCTCAAGGGCTGTGGGAATGTCATTTTGGTTTTGTGTTCAGTGTTGCTGCAGTTCCTTCTTGATTTTATTTTTCTCCAATCATTTCAATAGGGATTTGAGGGAAACAGTAATTAGATCCCAGTGGCAATGTCATAGTTAGCCTAGAAGTACCCTAGCTACCATTTTTAATACTTACATGTTAATATTAGATGTCTTTAGCATTTTGAAATTTTTGTATATTTAGAATAGCTTTACTTTTTGTACAAATTACTTTTTTTTTCTGATATGTGAATTTTTGACATAACAAATTTATTTTTCTTTGCTGAGCTTTTTGTTGTTGTTGTGGGGACCCAAGAGTTGCTTGTTTCCTTTTATTTCCTTAGGTGGTTCACTTTTTGAGGGATGAGATTTCATGGTTTCTTAGTACAATCTAATACACTCCAAGGGACAAATAATGTATATATATGTTAAGACAGTGGGTTGGTTGTCTGGAGTCTCTGGTAGGATGCAAATCAGGCCACTAGATCTCTGAAAAGAATTGTTCTTTGTCTCAGGGTCTGATTTTCAAGTGTAATGCTCAGGCTCATCTACCCTGTCCCTAAACTCCCCAGCTGGGACCCTATTCTCATTCCCACATTATTACCTTTGCTGAAGACAGGCATATGCCATTACTTCTAAAAGCTTGGGTTTGGGCGCCTGGGTGGCTCAGTGGGTTAAGCCTCTGCCTTCAGCTCAGGTCATGATCTCAGGGTTCTGGGATCTAGTCCCGCATCGGGCTCTCTGCTCAGCGGGGAGCCTGCTTCTCCCTCTCTCTGCCTGCCTCTCTGCCTACTTGTGATCTCTGTCTGTCGAATAAATAAATAAAATCTTTAAAAAAAAAAAGCTTGGGTTTGTAGGCCACTCATCAGAGCACTGATCACTGACCTTTTATCTGCAATGCTTGTTACCAAACATGCAAGGTAGAAATTTCTGTTCTCTTTCTGGCATCCAACTATGTACAATTTCAGTAGTTCCAGAAAAACAAAATGCTGTAAAGAAAATACCCTGACCACCTATGTCAACCAACCTTACGGAAGAAGCATATAAAATGTACGTTTCCTAAATCCCTTAGTGTTGTAAGCTGTACAAAGTAATACATTGTCTTTCTAGGTACTTTTAATTCCCCAGAGATCTGCAGAGACTCAGAATGCCCCTATTTTTAAACTTTTCAGGGGTTGTGCTTTTGTTTCATGCATCTCCAAAGGCCTGTGGCATCGGGTGATATATGGAGCTCTTTTATTTGATGGATTACCTTCTGCATATTGCAACATGTGTTTTCTGTGCCCATTTTACCAAAATGAAAAGATCACAGATGAAAAAGATTTTCCTTAATGGTTTGCTTATGTTCACATATTGTTTGTTGTTTATACTCAACACTAACTGTACCCATTTTTTTTTTCCCCTGGAGTTATTCAGCTGTTTTCTATGGGCTTAGTTACTAAATTTTTTCTGTCAAAATATCTTAGAAACACCAAGAATTGGGATTGTGGAACCAAGAAATAGGTGGAAGAAAAGCAGATACTAGTTTGCTGATCACATTCACAACAGTTATTCAGGGTAGGTATGCAGTGTGAGCCCTTTGTTCAACTGACATCTGGATCCTTCTCAGCTGGGGTAACGGGGTTGACAGAGACACTGGGAAAAGGATAGTATTATGCCTTGCAGGTTCTAAGAATGTACTTCTATCCTTAAAATACAGAAAATATTTTGTTAGTAACAGATGTACACCCAGCTTGCAGTACTATGTTTTTTTTTTAATTAACATAATGTATTATTTGCCCAAGGGGTACAGGTCTGTGAATCATCAGGCTTCCACAATTCACAATGCTCACCATAGCACATACCCTCCCCAATGTCCATAACCCAGCAACCCTATCCCTACCTCCTCAGTCCCCCAGCAACCCTTAGTTTGTTTCCTGACACTAAGAGTCTCTTATGGTTTGTTTCCCTTCCAATCCCATCTTGTTTCATTTTTCCCTTCCTACCTCCCATGACCCTCCACCCTGCCTCTCAAATTCCTCATATCAGAGAGATCATATGATGATTGTCTTTCTCTGATTGACCTCTTTTGCTTAACATAATACCTTCTAGTTCTGTCCATGCTGTTGCAAATGGCAAGATTTCGTTTCTTTTGATGGCTACATAGTATTCCATTGTATAGTATTCCATTGTATACGTATACACCACATCTTCTTCATCCATTCATCTGTTGATGGACATCTAGGTTCTCTCTATAGTTGGACTCTGGAAAACAGTATGGAGGTTCCCCAAAAAGTTGGAAGTAGAGCTACCCTACAACCCAGTAATCGCACTACTGGGTATTGACCCTAAAGTACAAATGTAGTGATCCAAGGGGCATGTGCACCCAAATGTTTATAGCAGCAAGGTACTATGTTTTTGTAAGAGATCAGAGAGCCCAAATCTCTCTTCAGGATAGTACTATTTGTTGTCTCTGCCCTTGTGGTTTGGCTCCTTATACCACTGGAAGAAATATCTATCAAAACGCAAAATACATACACTGAGGCCATTAACCTGGGAGGATTGTTCCCCATATTTTTTGGGAGTACCTCCCCCTTCTGTATCATCTCTCTCTCTGAATTACTTCTTTCTTTCAGACCTACATGCCCCTGATATGGTAAAATGAGGCTGGAACTGTCTCTGCTTTGGAGCAAGTCTCCTTGAACTCTGAAAATCAAACATGGCCAAACAGAGGGCACAGAAGTGAGAAACAGAGGAACTGTAGTGAGAACAGTTATTGGTTTATCTTTGTATGTGTGATATCACTATTAGAATATTAAAAGCTGCAGAGACAGGATCAGGAATAACACAAATGATAAAATAACATTTATTGTGTGCTCATTTCCAGTTAGTAATTTTCCTCTTTGGTAAAATTTTCAGTCCTCTCAAGAACTTGGCCTATTTTCATTATACACTCAAAGGGCAAAAGGAGTTTTTGGCCTATCTCACCTGAACTTCTCCCAGTGGTAGTGTGCCTTTACTCTTTGGCACCTATTAGACAGATAATCTATGGGCTAATGATCTGAGAATTCAGAATTTTGTATAACGTTTTCTGTATCTCAGAGATGTTCCTACTATGGAGATCAATGAAATTTGTAACTCTCAGGACATATTAATTAAGTTCTCTACTTTCTAGTAAAGGGCTCTCCTCACCCCCATGTTATTGTAAGAGAAGGCTCAGAGCAATTTTTAGCACTTGTGTACATACAGGTAAAAGATCTTGTAATTAATTTTACTATAACTCAGAACCTGGGACCTTGATTATACTTGTTTCCTTTGGTCAATGCTAGAGAAAGTTATCAAAAATGACTTTTTCCTTTTCTAAGAACTTTCCGAATCCTTTCGGCAATTGAAGTCACTTAATGGCCATTATAGTTCATCTTTCTCTTAAGATTCTGTTAAAATACTATTATGATTAATAGATGCTGCAAATGAGTATATGTAGTCAGGTATTTTCTCACAGAACAAACTTGACATGCTCAAGTTCACTGACAAATTTGTATCTTGGACAAATTTGGAATTTGGAAGGATATTTTCCTGTGCCCTTGGACCAATTGGATTATGTCATCTTCTATAAGATTCTGCTTCAGCTGTGAGAATTTGAACAAACACATATGTATGCATCACACTTTTAACCTATGGTTCATAGTACCTGGAACAATGTGGAAATCTTGACTTTCCTCTTGAAAATTATCTTTGTGACTAAGGAAATGGGGCTGTTTATTGATTTAGAGATCTTTTGTGGCAGTAGTTTAGTAAAATGTCAAAGAACAGAAATTTATTGTTGCTCAGGACTTGGTTTTTGCTTTGTTTTCTTATACCTTAATGTTAAATACTCACTTGTTTCACTGTTTAGTCTGTATAACATCAGCTAATAGCAAGCCTTCCCTGCTGACTGAAGTCTAATCTACTGCTGTTTTAAATATCATCATCCTTCTTAGCTTGCCTACATTTGAAGGGAAAGTTTCATCACCTACTTTGTAGACCAAGAAAAATGTGACATTAGCTTTTTTTAAATGGTATTATTACAGTTCTGCAGAAATTTTAAAATGATTAAATCAAACACATGGGTTTTCTGAGCTCAAGACATACTTAGTTGGCCTCTTGTCAGGATGTGCTTGGCCGTGAAGTCACAATCAAGTTGAGAACTGGGTAATAGGCAGTTATAAGCATCTTCATAGCAATGCTGATTCTGACCGTCCCAATCTGGAAATAATCAACATGAATAAGTAAATTGTTATGTATTTATACAATGGAGGACAGTTTAACAACAATATTAAAAATGCAATAACATGGGCAAAGTTGAAAAACATGTTGGATAAAAGGACTCATAAACAGGATATATATATATATATATATATATATATATATATACACACACATATATGTGTGTGTGTATACTATATACACATACTCTATGACATACTGTATTTATAATATGACAAACATGTTGGATAAAAGGATTCAAACAGAAGGATATATACCATTTAAATATAGTTCAGAAAATAGCCCGAACTGATTAATTTTCTTAGAACTTGGAGTAGTGGTTGCTACTGGGCCTGGAAGGGAGTGCTAGGGCTTTTGGTGTTCCAGAAATGCTGTTTCTAGATGTTTATTTCATGAATGGATTCACTTTACAATTTATACTTTACAAAAACCAAGTTCAGCTCAATGAGCTTTATTATTTGTGCATTTTATTTTGTTACAGTTCCACAAAAAACTTTACATTAAAGGGACGCCTGGGTGACTCATTTGGTTGAGTGACCAGCTCTTCATTTCAGCTCAGGTTGTGATCTCTGGGTCCTGGGACCAGGCTCCATGCTGGGCGTGGAGTCAGCTTGTCCCTCTCCCTCCCCCTGCCTGTATTCTCTCTCTCTCAAGTAAATGAATGAAATCTTTTAAAAAAATCACCTTTACATTAAAAAAAAGGGGGGGGGGGGGAGGTGGTGATGAAGAGCCCAGGGAATCAGGCCAAGCCTCAGTACCATCTTTGCTGACATGTGAAGTATTCTTATTTTAAAAATTATCCTTTTACGGGGCACCTGGGTGGCTCGGTAGGTTAGGCCTCTGCCTTCAGCTCAGGTCATGGTCCTGGGGTCCTGGGATTGAGCCCCACATTGGGCTCTCTGTTTGGCGGGGAGCTTGCTTCCCCCTCTGTCTCTGCCTGTCTCTCTGCCTACTTGTGATCTCTGTCTGTCAAACAAACAAACAAACAAATAAATAAATCTTTAAAAATTATTCTTTTACTTAAATGAAAAAGCTATCTATTCCAATTTAGTTGTCCTATGATTGACTTGCTTTCTTTTTTTGACAACCTCTTAAGAGGGAAATTGAGTTGGGCTCAAATGGCATAAAGAATAAAAATAGGACTAATTTTTTTTAGGAGTCCAACTATGATTAGTGATAGAGTAGTAGCAGAGAATGACTAATCTAGATGAATAATGGCACAAGCCTATGAGCCTAGATTCCTGGGTAATTTCTGATTTTTTTTTATTTATCTAGACAACTTATCTTTTCTGAATAAAATTGAACATTTTCAGTGTTAGTTTGTTGGAATAAAGAAGAAAGAATCTGCAGAATAAAGAATATCAATATATTCTCTTTGCAAATGAGCAAGAAAAATAATTTATTCACAGCTATTGCTTATTGAACATGTATGTGTGAGTTCTATGTTCACACTTGCTTTTTTTCCAAGTGGAGTAAGTTGGGGAATTTTTATAATGATCTTCATCTTTTAGGGCAATTTTGGCTTGACAGAAAATTTGAGAAGCTAACACAGAGGGTTCTCTTATATTCCAAATCCATTTTTTCCTATTATTAACATATTTATGATAGTATGGTACACTTATTACAATCAATGAACTGATATTTGTACATTATTATTAAATAATGTTTATAGTTTACTCAGATTTCTTCAGTTTTTCTGTTCTAGGATCTCAAGATGCCACATTACATTTAGTAATGTCTTGTTAGGTTCTTCTTAGCTGTGACAATTTCTCAGACTTTCCTTTTTTTTTATGAACTTGACAATTTTGAGAAGTAATGGTCAGAAGTTCTGTAGAATGCTTATTATTAGAATTTATCTGATGTCTTTCTCTTGATAAAACTGGAGTTCCGGGTTATTGGGAGACCACAGATGTGCCATATTCATCACATCACATCAAGAGGACATACTATCAGCACAACTCAGGACTGTTGGTGTTGACCTTGACCAACTGGCAAGTTTCTCCACTAAATGTTACTCTTCTTCCCCCCCGCCCTTGTTTTAATAGGAAGTAAGCCACAAAACAAATTACTTTCCCCTGTACAATTATGAACACATACCATTTGAAGCACAAAACTTTCTTGCTTTTAAGAAGATGGAAATGACAGTGACAATGACGTGAGCATAAAAATCTCTAAATTAATGTTCATGTTTATTGTGTTATTTCTCCTTGGTGTTACTGCTTTTCTTATTACTATGGGAAATGATGAGAGGAGAAGACACTGGCTATCATACTACCTGACGTTCTGAGAATGTTTGTGTTACTGACTTTTTCTTCACTTAATCTATTTGGATATGATTTTAAATTATCCACAAAACCTGACTAATGTATAGATACTTAAAAATAGTTGGTGATACTAATACCTTTATATCAGATTATTGTATTTTATACAACAGTATGAAAAGTGTATTATCTTTACAGAAATGTTTACCACTTCTCTATAATATTCAGTCAGTCACATTTTGGGATGATTCAACAGAAAAAGAGAGGACAGTCCTGCTATAAGACAGAGAAAGCTCACTTTGTGCTATGTGGGAGGGGAACTTCTCAGTCTTACCTCTTCTTGATAAAATTAGAATACTTGGGGAGAAATTTGAAGTGCCATAAACTGCTGATATGAAAAGTAAAATGTAGGGATGCCTGGGTTGCTCAGTCAGTTAAGCTTCTGACTCTTGATTTTGGTTCAGGTCATGATCTCAGGGTCCTGGGATAGAGCATGCTTTGGGGTCTGTGCTAAGCATGGAGTCTACTTGTCCCTCTCCCTTTGCTCCTCATTCCACTCTCTCTCAAATAAAATCTTTAAAAAATAAAAATAAAAGTGATTATAGATTTACTCAGAAAAAAAAAAACAACTGATTATAGGGTTTCTAGAGTTGAGATACAGGACTTTGAATAAAATTCTATGAGCCATAGCATTCAACAACAAAGTTTACCATTTTTCAAAGTAAGTTCTCAGTGATTTCTAGTATTATGTTTTAATTTATGATGTGGCAGAATTCTTTGTGATGAATCTTTTAATTCCTTTAGAATAAATAATTCCCACTACATTTAAAAACAAATGAAATACACCTATATACTAAAGCAATTCTTTAAAAAAAATGATGTTTATTCAAAAAAGTCTATATAAATGAAATTTTTTTAGGCAGGATTAAATGATAGATTGATACAGTTGTTCAGAATAAAACTAAGTAATGAAAGACTAAAATAAGAAATGCTGAATCAATTGGTTAATAATATAGTTAAAAGCAAAATGATTTCCATTTTATTTTATATAAAAAATATATCATAAGAGCATGTTGTTTCTGACAGCACTGATTCTAGCTAGGTTGATCTTGTTAGAGTTCAGTGCAACCTGTTTACAATTGACAGTTGAGTTGCCTGGTCTACTTACACTGTAATTTTCGCCAATGGAGTTAAGGTGATTTTATTCAAAGTTAGTAGGCTTACTTGCATAAGTAAAGCTGGCAGAATTTTGCATGCCCTACTTGCAGGTACCAAATTTAAAATTTATGTAATAGAGTGCTGGTTAAATGAGCCCCTGTCAAATTTTTGACTCTGGCTGCCTCCCTCGAAGTTGACTAAGTTTGTGGTCAGTGATGCCCCAGGCTTCCTTAGAGCTGAAGAAAATTTAGTATTGGAAGAAAACCTTCAGAAATAAGGATACTACAGTGTAAGTAAAAGAGGATAAAGTTTAAAGGAAAGACAGAAACAAAATATACATTATGTACATATACATACATTATAACATGTATATTTTATATACATATATACAAAGCAGAATGGAGGTCTGAGGATTAAAATAAGGACACAGGTAGAATATCTATTTACTTTTTGCTTTCCAAGGCAAACTCAAAGTAAGTCATTCACTTGATTGAGGTTCATTAACATTTATAACATTTAAAACTAAAAGGGAAAATCCAGTATTTTTACACCTCTGAAAGCACAAAATCTTATAGTGGAAAGTATTCCAGATTTAGGAAATCTGCTTATTTTATAATTAGGAAATATGCTTATATTATCTGCTTATCAGATTTTTTTACCCCTAGATCTTGTGCCATTAGTAAATCATTCAAATCTTTAGGGTGTCAATTTGTTCATTAAAAAAATAAAACTAGTTTTGGATCAGATGATAAGTCCTTATAAGTGCTTGCCATTATTATGTGCCTACCATATATTTAAAAAAACCAAAGGGGCACCTGGGTGGCTCAGTGGGTTAAGCCTCTGCCTTTGGCTCAGGTCATGATCTCAGTGTCCTGGGATTGAGCCCTACGTCGGTCTCCCTGAGCCTGCTTCCCCCTCTCTCTCTGCTTGCCTCTCTGCCTACTTGTGATCTCTCTGTCAAATAAATAAATAAAATTTTTAAAAAGAAACTACATACATTGTCATACTTACTCATACCTAAAAAAATGTGTATATTTTCAGTTAATTCTTATAAGAATTGAGGCTGAACAGTTTGCTCAAGGTCACCTGGCTCATAGTGGCCAAAGACAGATTAGAATGCAGGTCTATCTTCCTCCAAGTCTGTGCTCTTTAAAATAACAATGGCATTTCTTTTTAAACAATAGCCTTTATATGCCAGATACTGTGTTGGGCTTCCTGACACAGCAGCATGCAAAGAGACAGGGATCCTGTCTTCTCAGGAGGCATTTGCTAGTATAGGTGTTCCCATGCTGCTGAGGCAGGCCCTACATGGAAACAATTCACATAATTTAATTTTTTTTTTCAGGCATTTTTGTCTTTATCTTTCTTTCTTTCTTTTTTTTTATTAATTTCTTTTCAGCATAACAGAATTCATTGTTTATGCACCACACCCAGTGCTCCATGCAATACATGCCCTCCATAATACCCACCACCTGGCTCCCCCAACCTCCCACCCCCTGCCCCTTCAAAACCCTCAGATTGTTTTTCAGATTCCATAGTCTCTCATGGTTCACCTCCCCTTCCAATTTCCCCCAACTCCCTTCTCCTCTCTAACTCCCCTTGTCCTCCATGCTATTTGTTATGGTCCACAAATAAGTGAAACCATATGATAATTGACTCTCTCTGCTTGACTTATTTCACTCAGCATAATCTCTTCCAGTCCCATCCATGTTGATACAAAAGTTGGGTATTCATCCTTTCTGATGGAGGTATAATACTCCATAGTGTATATAGACCACATCTTCTGTATCTATTCGTCCGTTGAAGGGCATCTTGGTTCTTTCCAAAGTTTGGCTACTGTGGCCATTGCTGCTATAAACATTGGGGTAAAGATGGCCTTTCTTTTCACTCCATCTGTATTTTTGGGGTAAATACCCTGTAGTGCAATTGCAGGGTCATAGGGAAGCTCTATTTTTAATTTCTTGAGGAATCTCCACACTGTTCTCAAATTGGCTGCACCAACTTGCATTCCCACCAACAGTGTAAGAGGGGTCCCCTTTCTCCACATCTCTCCAACACACGTTGTTTCCTGTCTTGCTAATTTTGGCCATTCTAAGTTGTGTAAGGTTGTATCTCAATGTGGTTTTAATGTGAATCTCCCTGATGGCTAGTGAGGATGAACATTTTTTCATGTGTCTGATAGCCATTTGTATGTCTTCATTGGAGAAGTGTCTGTTCATGTCTTCTGCCCTTTTTTGGACCTGATTATCTGTTTTGTGTGTGTTGAGTTTGAGAAGTTCTTTATAGATTCTGGATATCAGCCTTTTGTCTGTACTCTCATTTGCCAATATCTTCTCCCATTCCATGGGTTGCCTCTTTGTTTTGTTGACTGTTTCCTTTGCTGTGCAGAAGCTTTTGATCTTGATGAAGTCCCAAAAGTTCATTTTCACTTTTGTTTCCTTTGCCTTTGGAGATGTATCTTGAAAGAATTTGCTGTGGCTGATATCGAAGAGGTTACTGCCTATGTTCTCCTCTATGATTCTGATGGATTCCTGTCTCACACTGAGGTCTTTTTCCATTTTGAGTTTATCTTTGTGTACAGTGTAAGAGGATGGTCGAGTTTCATTCTTCTACATATAGCTGTCCAATTTTCCCAGCACCATTTATTGAAGAGACTGTCTTTTTTCCACTGGATATTTTTTCCTGCTTTGTCGAAGATTAGTTGACCATAGAGTTGAGGGTCCATATCTGGTCTCTCTACTCTGTTCCACTGGTCTATGTGTCTGTTTTTATGCCAGTACCATGCTGTCTTGGTGATCACAGCTTTGTAGTAAAGCTTGAAATCAGGTAACATGATGCCCTCCGTTTTGTTTTTCTTTTTCAACATTTCCTTAGCAATTTGGGGTCTCTTCTCATTCCATACAAATTTTAGGATTATTTGCTCAAGCTCTTTGAAAAATCAAAATGGGATTTTGATCGGAATGGCATTAAAAGTATAGATTGCTCTAGGCAGTATAGACATTTTAACAATGTTTATTCTTCTGATCCAAGAGCATGGAATGGTCTTCCATCTTTTTGTGTCTTCTTCAATTTCATTCATGAGTGTCTGTAGCTCCTCGAGTACAGATCCTTTACCTCTTTGGTTAGGTTTATTCTCAGGTATCTTATGGTTCTTGGTGCTATAGTAAATGGTCTAAATAATTTAACTTTCTGAGAGAAATACAGTGACCTCTGTCAGATCCCATACAAACTGCTGTTTGGATGTGGTTCCTCAGTACATTGAATTTGTAGGTATTTATTTTGGTGTGAGGGGTCCATCAGTGGAAGAGTTTGAGAAGTTATGCTCTAGCGGTCTTTGGTAAGGGGTAGGGCTGATGAAGAGCCTTGAACATTAAAAACTGTATACCAAAGCAAAGATGCCTTCTAGCTGTGGTGTCCAACAGTAAATGCACCTGGGGAAGTGCTTGAGAGTGAGGGATACTTTAGGTGAGGTGGGGGGTGAAGTCTCTTCTGAGAGGTGGCTTGGAACTCAACGGCTAGGAATGAGGCAGCTGTGCAAAAGTCAGAGAAGATGTTTCTAGACCCAGAAGCTGATGGTGGTTGGGGGGGATTTGGCCTGGGGAAAAATGGGTGTGGCTCTCTGTGTGGAAGAGAAGGGGCCCAGAGAGAGAGAGAGAGAGAGATCGATCAATCTGGGTCATGCTGCCCCCAAAGGACTGACTGGAGAGTGTTTTATCCTACGTGCAATATAAACTGAGCTTCCTTTCAGATTCACAATCCAGATTCACAATCACAAGTCATGTAAATGTCATATTCTGGCTAATTAATACATAAAATATAAATTCACAAATGTTTAGATTTATTTGTGCTCTTACAAATATCTTTACGCTTAAGGTGCATTATTGTCAGTCAGTCCCTGTCCATGGCCACGTGTAATTGAATGATAAAGATGAATGGATGCTGTGGGAAATGGCTACAAATGCTCATGTTCACCTCCTTGGGATGTGACTGAATCCAGGAATGTAAGTGGAATAATTTCATTCACATGCAAAGTTAGCTAGTTTCTCTTTTTTTGAAACTGTAACTAATGAAAGAATAGATTGTGGATTGGGTTGTGCTCTATGAAAAGACAGGTTGCAGTCCTAACCTCCAAACCTGTGGATATGACTTTTTTTGGAAATAATATATAATCAAGTTAATATGGGGTCATTCTGGTTGGGGGCAGGGCTAAGTGCAGTGACTGGTGTTTATGTAAGAAAAATGTGGAGACACAGAGATTCACATGAGGAGAATGCCATGTGAAGAGAGAGGCATGTGACAATCTCTTCTTCAAAGCCTCCAGAAGCAGCCAACCTTGCTGACACCTTGATTTGGATATCTGGCTTCCAGAAATGTGAGAGATTAAATTTCTATTGTTTTCAGCCACCCTGTTTGTGGTACTTTGTTTTAGCAACCTTAGAATCTAATACAGAAGGAGGTTTTTTTTTTTTTAACTTTATTGTTTTAAAATAGGTTGGTAGTACAAAGAATGCTCTCAGATTACCATCTTCCTTTTCTTTAAATACATCATTATTTCAATGCTAGAATTTGGGAAAAGCTTATTTTGGGATATTGGTAAGCATTCTTACCATCATACAGAAGACAGATGATGTTACAGAATACAGAATAATATTAACAGCTAATATTTTTATCCTGTTATCTCAAAGATATCCCATGAAATGTGCCATTGTTTTTGAAATTAAATGAGTTAATTTTGTTTTTGATAGTACAGTAAGAAGACAATGCATTTGTCTCTCCCAACCTGAAACATCAGGAAAGATAAATGGTGTCTCTCTACAGACCTTGTCAGCATTAAAGACGTAAATAGTGGCTTTTCACTCTGTTGGGGGGTGGCATAGTCTCTGTGGGATATTGATATTTCTTATGTACTCACAAAAGATATTGTTTTCGTCTGAAGATAGAGGAAAAACAGTCCATTTAAAACAAGGCAGCAACATAACCAGATTTGGCACTTTAAAATGTGACCAAATCTGACAAGTTACACAGTTAACAAAACTGTCAGCCACACGTAAGCTCATTTTGATGAGAAGGCACCTGTGAAATGTGATGATGTTAACTTTTTAGACTATTTGTTTTCCACCGTGATAGCACATCAGAATTACCTATAATTTTTTTTTATTTTTTAATGTAATATAAATGAATGCCTAGGTCTACCTCTGCGATTCTGATTCAAAGGTGTTAGGTAAGAACTGGCTATGTGTAGTTGTAAAAAAAAAGAACCCTATTTGTGATTCTGATGTGCAGCCGAGATTGAGAACCATGGATCCAACAGAAGTGAGTATTATTGATAAAAAAAAGAGGCATTGGCGGGATGGGAGGTGGTATTCCTGCTGAGTGTGTGAATATAGCATACAGTGCAGCATCTTAAAAAATGTTTTAGATTTATAGTAGAACTTCTTTTTTTTTTTTTAAAGATTTTATTTATTTATTTGTCAGAGAGAGAGAGAGGGAGAGAGAGCAAGCACAGGCAGACAGAATGGCAGGCAGAGGCAGAGGGAGAAGCAGGCTCCCCGATGAGCAAGGAGCCCGATGTGGGACTTGATCCCAGGACACTGGGATCATGACCTGAGCCGAAGGCAGCTGCTTAACCAACTGAGCCACCCAGGCATCCCAGTAGAACTTCTATAACAATTCCATTCTTATTGTCCTTGTTTAAGTGGAGGTCAGGTCCAGGTTTAGAAGTTAATTTTAACCCAAACTCGTCATCTCGTCAATAGGCCTTGATGATTTACTTCATGTATGTTAAATGTTTAACTCACAAACTTTGGCATCTGGAGAACCACATAAAGAAGAGTGACAAGCATACCATGAATAAAAGTAGGGCTCCTTCAGTTTTTTTTTTAATTTTAAAAAATTTTATGTATGTATTTGATAGAGAGAGAGATCACAAGTAGGCAGAGCAGCAGGCAGAGAGAGAGGGGGAAGCAGGCTCCCTGCTGAGCAGAGAGCCCGATGCTGGGCTCCATCCGAGAACCCTGAGATCATGACCTGAGCTGAAGGCAGAGGCTTAACCCACTGAGCCTCCCAGGGGTCCCCTCCTTCAGTTTTTGAGGACAGCTACGCTTATTATATCTCATTAAAATATATCCACATCACAAATTAAATACAATTCATATTTAATAATGTAATTGAAGCTTGCAGAATGACAACATGCAATGGTTATGGAAATAATATAACATTTTTAGTTTTAGTTATTTTCCTATTTCGAAATAATTTTTTTCCAGGATCTTACTTTTTTTTCCCCCCCAGCCTTGTGAAACTAGTAGTTGCTGCATATAAACCAATGGGGTCTATTAGTAAAATCATCCTGGCACATTAAAATGATCTTTGGAATGTGGTCTAAGATATTTGCTAATATCTTTCTAAACCACATTAGCATTCTGTATTCATTCTCCTGTAAAATATAATTAGATTTCGGTCAATCTCTGAGTTGAATATAAAGGGCATGTAAAGACTTCTGATGGCCTGATACTATGGCACTCGAAGAAATGGCCTCAAAACACCAAAAACTTGAGAAATAACTTTATTTCTAGCTCCTTGCAAATAAAGAGAAGTCATGAGGCACATGCACAGGATTGCCAGTCAGCGTTATTAGAAATGTGTACATGCATTGTTTAGGCCAGAGCATCACACAGCGTAATAGTTGTGTTTAATGGTTAGATCAAATAGTGGCAGGTGTGCATGCATGTGTGCGTGTGCGTGCGTACACACACACACATACACACACACACACACACACGCTCAGAGCTTTCCTCTGATTTGCTACTTCAGATAGGTTACTTTGGAAGTCTGAAGGAATATTTATCTCACCTCAACAAATGCCAGTTATAGAAGTGCAATTGTTCTATTGCTTCAGTGAATCTGACGTTATTTTTTGAGAATCCTAAAATGCTGCTTGTGGTGCAGCTCGATGATCTTATGGACATTTAACCGAAGATTGTATCTTTTTTTGTTCTATGCTCTTAATTCTAAAGGATGGGGCTATGCACGGAAAATGTGCTGTTACTACAGAAACAAACAGATCAATTGAAAGGACACCCTTTGCCTAGAGCATTTGCAGGTCTGACTGTGAAGTTGGATGATGAACTGGAGTAGAGACTTTGAAGGACAGATACGCAGCAACACACACAGACACACACACACTCTTACGAATGCATGTCTTGATGTTATATAGTATTTACTACTCCAGGTGATAAAATGTTTTATTATTGTTCTTGACACTGACCAACTATGTCACTTCTGAATCTGATATTCCCTCTGTCATTCCTATGATTGGATTCTGGCCGAGTTATCTAATGTATTACAGCAGATCCATTACAAGTAAAATTAGAGACTCTGATGGTATCAACGTACAAGCAGTTTGTTTTCTTTAGCTATAATAAAGAGGATGTAACTTTCTTTTACCAAAGGCTGAGCTGTTGAAAACTTATAGGTTATTCTGTTGGTGTTCTTGGTGTGATGAGACAGCATTGCATCATGGCCAAATGTGGTTGGGGGCAAAGTTGATTCCCAGTGCCATCTCTTACTGCTGAGAAAATCTGGGCAAGTATGTAAACTCTGTGCTTCAGATTCCTCACTTATACCACAAAGCTAGTAATAGTGCTTGTAGGGCTTCCTGGGTAATTCAGTCAGTTGAGTCTGCCTTTGGCTCAGGGCATGATTCCAGAGTCTTGGGATCAAGCCCCACATTCAGCTCTCTGCTCAGCGGGGAGTCTGCTTCTCTCTCTGCCCCTCACCCTGCTCTCGTGCTGTCCCTCTCACTCTCTCTCAGATAAATAAATAAAATCTTTAAAAAAATAGTACCTGTATCAGAGGGTTGACAGGATTCAGTAGGTCAGTAACTGCTGAACACATAGAACAGTGACTGGCAGAATCAGGAATGTGAACCTTTGCTATCCTGCGATTACTTAAAATATAGTTTTCATATCCATTAAAACAACCTTTTCACCTTTAATTTTCTTCCTCGTGATTTCAGTTGGTAAAAACAAAATTTGAAGCCAGTGACTCATTTATTATGAAAAATTATCTTAAATATAAAAAAATAATTTCTGGTTACTTGAGCTCAAGAGGAGATAATGAATAGATCATTATGCATGTGGGTAAGGTTTTGCATGAAAAATAATAGTAGTATCAATGAAAGGAAGCTTAAGATGAATGGGGGCATTTTTTTAATATGCAACTTATTTTTAAATATTTATGAAGACATTAAATTAAAAAGTTGGTCAAGTAAAAAGTTAAGTGAGAAAAAATATTAACAAACAGCTACTAGAGATCAGCTCTGAACTGGGAAAATGAAGACTAATTATTTTCTGACCATCTGCCGAGTTTTTTTTTTTTTTTTTTTTAAGATTTTATTTATTTGACAGAGAGAGATCACAAGTGGGCAGAGAGGCAGGCAGAGAGAGAGGAGGAAGCAGGCTCCCCGCAGAGCAGAGAGCCCTATGCGGGACTCGATCCCAGGACCCTGAGATCATGACCTGAGCTGAAGGCAGAGGCCCAAGCACTGAGCCACCCAGGTGCCCCGTCTGCCGAGTTTTAAAATTTTGAGTTTGGAGGAAAATAGTAATCTTAATCTTCATGATTTTGAATGTATCATTGATTTTCTCATTTTTTAAGTAAATCATGTACCTTGTAGAAAACAGAAATGTTAAAAAAACATTATAAAGAAAAAATACAATTTTCTTCATAGTTTTATCAATCTGGTATGAATACTGGCAACATTTAAAAATATTTTTATGTGGGGGTGCCTGGGTGGCTCAGTGGGTTAAAGCCTCTGCCTTTGGCTCAGGTCATGGTCTCAGGGTCCTGGGATCGAGCCCCACATCGGGCTCTCTGCTCGGCAGGGAGCCTGCTTCCTCCTCTCTCTGCCTGCCTCTCTGTCTACTTGTGATCTCTGTCTGTCAAATAAATAAAATCTTTAAAAAAGTATTTTTATGTGAAGAAAATACTTTTATGTGAAATTTAATACTTCTTCACAATTTGGATCCCACTGTTAGAAAGGAATGCCATAGCCTAGTTTTATTTTTATTTAAATAGTGTCTAGACTAGAGAAGTTTGTCAAATTTTGCATGTAAATATCACCTTTTTAAAATGAAATACTATTTTTATGATGTGTCAATTATAAACATAATTAACTCAATATTGTTGGAATTAAGTGCTCAAGAAGTGTAATAGTAGATATTAAAATATGTCCTGGGGACACCTGGTGGCTCAGTCAGTTAAGCATCCAGACTCTTGATTTTGGCTCAGGTCTTGATCTCAGGGTCATGGGATCAAGCCGCAAGTGGGACTCCATGCTCAACAGGGAGTCTGCCTGAGATCCTCTCTCCCCTCCTCCCCACTGCATGTCCCCCACTCAAGATGAATAAATAAATCTTTTAAAAAATAAATAAAATCTATCCTGGAAATAGCATCTTTTTTTTTTTTTTTTAAGAGTTAACTTTCTAAGTATCTGGTGTCTACCCCTAATTCTGGGGTAGAAATTATTTTTGATGAATAGCTTTCGAATAAATGTTGCATTATTGTTTTTATTGATATAAAATTGGTTTATAAGATTATATAAGTTTCAGGTATATAACATTATAATTTAACATCTGTATGCCCTACATAGTGATCACCACTGAAGTTTAACTGCCACCAATCACCATGTAATTGACCCTCTTCTCGTTTCACTTACCCCCTGCCCCTTCCCTTCTGGTAAACACCAATCTGTTCTCTGTATCTATCTATGAGTTTGTTTTTGTTCTGTTTTCTTTATTCATTTTTTTTGAAGATTCCAGATATGAGTGAGAACATATGTATGGTATTTGTCTTTCTCCATCTGACTTATTTCATTTAGCATAATACCTACAAATTCTGTCCATGTTGTCACAAATCACAAGATTTCATTCTTTTTTATGGCCAGATAGTATTTTAGTGTGTGTGTGTGTGTAGACATGCATGTTTATCCATATATATACACATGTTTATCCATTTATCTATATAATGGACATTTAGGTTGTTTCCAGGCTTGGCTGTTGTAAATAATGCTGTGGTGAACACAGAGGTGCATATATCTTTCTGTATCCCCATTTTGTCTTCTTTGGACAAATACCTTCTTTGGATCATACAGTAGTTCTATTCCTAATTTTTGAGAAATCTCCATACCATTTTCCATAGAGGTGGCACCAGTTTACATTCGCATCAGTAGAGTCAACTGTTCCCTTTTCTCTACATCTTCTCCAATACTTGTTTCTTGTCTTTTTAATACTAGTTATTTTATCTGGTGTGAGGTGATATCTTACTGTGTTTTTGATTTGCATTTTCCTGATGATTAGTGAGGTTTAACGTTTGCTTGTGACTGTTGGCCATCTGTAGGTCTTAAGATTAATGTCTATTCAGATCTTCAGCCCATTTTTAAACTGGATTATTTTTTCTTGTTGTAGAGTTGTATGGGTTCTTAATATAGTTTGGATATCAGTTTTTTGCCAGGTACGTGAATTGCAAAAATCATCTCCCATTCAATAGCTTGCCTTTTTGTTTGGATGATGGTGTCTTTTGCTGTGCAGAATCTTTTTATTTTGCCATAATTCTATTTATTTTTTCTTTTGTTTCTTTGCTTTTAGAGTTAGATCCACAATTAAGACCAATATCAGATGCTTACCACTTATTTTCTTCTAGCAATTTTATAATTTCAGGTCTTAAATTCATATCTTTAATCCATTTTGACTTAATTTTTGTTTATGGTGTAAGATAGTGGTGGTTTCATTTTTTTTTTTTTTTATGTGACTGTCCAGTCTTACTATACCATTTATTGAAGAGACTGTCCTTTCTCTATTGTATATTCTGGGCTCTTTTGTCATAAAATAGTTGTCCATGTGTGTGGGTTTAATTCTGGGGTATCAGTTCATTTCCATTGCTCTCTGTCTGTTTTTATGCCGATACTATACTATTTTGATTGTTACAGTTTTATAGTATAGCTTGAAATCAGGGAGCATGATTCCTTCAGGTTTGTTCTTTTTCAAGATCAATTTAGCTATTCAGTCTTCTGTTTTTCCATACAAATTTTAGATTTCTTTGTTTCAGTCCTCTGAAAAATGCCATTGGCATTTTGATGGGGATTGCACTAAATCCGTAGATTGCTTTCGGTAGGCTGTATGGGCATTTTAACAATATTCTTTCATTCCATGAGTATTGAATATTTTTTCATTCATTTGTTATTTAATTTCTTTCATTGGTTTCTTATTAATTTCAGTAAATAGCTCTTTTACCTCCTTGGTTAAACTTATTACAAGATATTTTATTCTTTTTGATGCAATTGTAAATGGGATTGCTTTCTTAATTTCTCTTTTTGTTATCTTTTTACTAGTGTATTGAAACAGTGGATTTCTATATGATGATTTTGTATGCTTCTACTTTGTTGAATTCATGTATTAGATCTAAAAGTTCTTAAATTAGTTCTAAAATTTTTAATAAATTGATTTCATATATTTCTAAAAGATTTATTAGTTCTAAAAGTTTTTAAAAGACTTTAGGGTTTTCTATGTATAATATAATGTCATCTGCAAATAGTGACAGTTTTAGTTGTTTTCTGATTTGGATATTCTTAATTTTTTTTTTTTTCTTTCCTAACTGCTCTGTCTAGGATGTCAGTACTACATGGAATAAACATGAGAGTGAGAATCTTGTTCCTGTTCTTAGAAGAAAATTTTTCAGCTTTTCACTACTGAGTATGATTTAATTATAGGTTTTATAATATGGCCTTTAATATGTTTAGGTACTTTACCTCTCTACCTACTTTGTTGAAAATTTTAATCTTAAATGGATATTGAATTTTGTCAAATATTTTTTCTGCATCTATTATCATATGATTTTTTTTCTTTATTTGTTAATGTGGTGTATTGCATTGATTAATTTGCAGATGTTCAATCACCCTTAAATTCCTGGATCAAATCCCACTTGGTCATGGTGTATGATCCTTTGAATATAATACGGTTTGCAAATGTTTTGTTGAGGATTTTTGTGTCAATGTTCATTAGTGATATTGGCTTATAATTGTCGTGTGTGTGTGTGTGTGTGTGGTGTCTGTGTGGTTTTGATATCAGGGTAATGCTGGCCTCATAAAATGAATTTGGAGGTGTTTTCTTTAATTTTTTGGAAGAGTTTGGGAAGGATAGGTTTTTAAGTCTCCCAGTGTTTGGTAGAATTTACCAGTGAAAACTTCCATTCCTAGACTTTTGTTTGCTGGAAGGTTTCTGATTACTGATTAAATCTAATAAATTAAAATTAATCTGTCTATTCACATTTTCCATTTCTTCATGTGAATCTTAGAAGATCGTTTCTAAAAATGTATCTCTTTCTTCTAGTTTGTCCAATATGTTGGTATACAATTATTCAGAGTAGTCTTTTATGAACCTTTCCCCCCCCGGGGTGTCAGCTGTAACTTCTATTATTTCACTTCTGATTTTATTAGAACCCTCTCTCTTTTTTCCTTAGTCTAGCTAAAATTTTGTTAAATTTGTTTATCTTTCAAAGAACCAGCTCTTAGTTTCATTGATCTTTTCTATTACCTTTTAAATATGTCCATTTATTTACACTCTGATCTTTTTTGTTTCATGAAGTAAGGCTGTATTGCTATGATCTTCCCTTATAGAACACTTTTTGCTACATTCCAACAATTTTGATATGTCATATTTCTGTTTTCATTTGTCTCTAGGTATTTTTTGTTTTCTCCTTTGATTTTCTTGGTACTCATTGGTTTTTCAGTAGCATGTTGTTTAATCTCTCCATTTTTGTCATTTTTCGAGTTTTATTCTTGTAATTGATTTCTAGTTTTGTACTATTGTAGGTAGATAAGATGCTTTATATAATTTCAATCTTTGAATGTATTGAGACTTGGTTTGTGGTCTAGCGTGTGATTTGTCCTGGAGTTTGTTCCATGTGCACTTGAGAGGAGTGTGTTTCCTGTTCTTGGGTAGAAAGTTCTGTATATATCTATTAAGTCTATCTGGTCTAATTTGTCATTTAAAGCTGGTGTTTCCTTATTAAACTTCTATTTGGATGATTTATCCATTGATGGAATAGGGTGCTAAAGTCCCCTACTATTATTGTATTGCTGGCAATCTCTTCCCTTAAATCCATTAATACTGGATTTATATATTTTGATGCTTCTATATTATTTTGGTTCATATGTACTTACAAATGTTCTGTCCTTATGTTGGAATGATCCTTTATCATTACATAATCCCCTTGTCTATTATTAACATTATTAATTATTATTAAACAGTCTTTGTTTTAATGTCTATTTTGTTGGCTATGATTTCAGCTATACCAGTTTTTTTGTTTGTTTCCATTTGCATTGGATATGTTTCTCCATCCCTTCATTCTCAGTCTGTATGTGGCCTTACCTCTGAAGTGAGTCTCCTGTAAGCAGCATATAGATGGGTATTGTTTTATCCTTTCAGCCACTCTGTGTCTTGATTGGAGAATATAGTCCATTCATATCTAAAGCAAGTATTGATAGGTATGTACTTATTGCCATTTTGTTAATTGTTTTCTGGACATTTTTATAGTTCCTCTCTGATTTGTTTCCTCTTCTCTTTTCTCTTCCCTTATGGTTTGATGGCTTTCTTCAGTGTTATGTTTAAATTCTTTTCTCATTTTCTTTTGCATATTTAATACAAGTTTTTGCATTGCATTGTGGTTACCATGAGGCTTGCATATAAATTCCTGTGCGGATAATGGTCTCTTTGGAGTTGATAGAAACTTAATGTTGAACACATTCCAAACCTTTACTTTTTTCTCTCTGACCTATGTTTTGTATTTTTGATGTCACATTTTACATCTTTTATTTCATGTGTCCTTTAACTGATGTTTATAATTTTAGTTAATTTTACTATTTTTGTCTTTTAACCTTCATACTTGGTTTGTAAGTGATTAGTCTACTACATTTATTGTATATTTACCTTTTCCAGGAAAATTTTCACTTCCTTGTTTTCTTGTTATTAATTAGTGCTATTTCTTTTCAGTTTGGAAAAGTCTTTTTATTATTTCCTGTAGAGCCAGTTTAGTGGTGGTGAATTCCATTAGCTTTTGTTTGTCTGGCACACTCTTAATCTTTTTTTTTTTTTTTTTCCCTCAATTGTGAATGATAACCTTGCTGGGTAGAGAATTCTTAGATAGAAGTCTTTTTCTTTCAGCGCTTTGAAAATGTCATGGCATTCTGGTATGGTAAGTTTCCACTGAGAAAAATCTCATAGCCTTATGAAGTTTCACTAGAATGTAATAAGTTGTTTTTCTCTTGCTGATTTCAAGAATTTCTCTTTAACTTTCATTTATTTTAAATATATGCCATGGTTTGTATTTAGGTTCATCTTATTTGAGAATTCTCTGGGGTTCCTAGACCTATACACCTGTTTTCTTCTCCAGATTAGGCAAGTTTTCATCCCTTACTTTTTCACATTAGTTTTCTGGCCCTTTCTCTATTTCTTCTCTTTCTGGGACCTGTATAATCTGAATATTATTCTGGTTAATGTTGTCCAAAAGCTCCCTTAATTTATCTTCATTTTTAAAAAAAATCTTTCTTTTTTTCTTTTTTTATTCCCCCCTGCTCTGTCTGGTTGAGTTCTTCCGCTTTGTTTTCCAGCTCACTGATCTAGTCTTTGGCTTCATCCAGTCAGTTCTTGAATGCCCCCCCCCAGTGTATTTTTACAGTTCAGTTGTATTTTTCAGCTCTATAATTTCTCTTTGTTCTCGTTCCCCCATGTGAGGATAAGAAGTTGGTCAGACTCCTGATGAAGGGCCTCACCTGAACCTACCCATGCTGATACCCTGTTCTCAGATTTTCAGCCTCCCGAACTGGGAAAAATGTATTTCTGTTGATGATAAGCCACCCAGTCTAAGGGATATTATTATAGTAGTCTGAACTAAGAGATACATGGTTACTTTTAATTTGCATTTCGTTTTTTTTTAAGATTTTAGTTAATTAATTATTTATTTAGAAAGCTTGAGAAAGGGGAGGGGTAGAGGTAGAGGGAGAGACAGAATCCCAAGCAGATTCTGTGCTGAGCACAGAGACCCACACAGGCTCCCTCTCATGACTCTGAGATCATTACCTGAGCCAAAATCAAGAGATGGTTGCTTAACCGACAGAGCATCCATGCACCTCTCAAATTGCATTTCTTTCATTACTAAGTAAATTTAATTTTAAAGTGATTTTGATGACTTGTCTTTCTTCTTTCTAGAATTTTTGCTTATGCCTTCCCATTTTTCTTTTGTGGCATACATCATTTTTATTGGTTGTATATGTACCCTATATAGGTTATATAAATTGCAATTTTTCTCTCAATATTCCCCAAAAGTAGACTTTTGGACTCAGTGCAACTAAGGAGTATATTTCCCAGCCCCTTAGGTAGCTAGATATGACCATGTAACTAAACTGTAACCAATGAGATGTGGATGAAATTGTGCTATGAAGTTTTAGGCTCTGCTTTAAAGGGGGAATACTATGCCTTTTTCTTCCTTTCCCAGAGTGGAAACTCTTATTCATATGACTTTTATTATCAGTTGATTTTCTTGATTTTAGTCGAAAAATACATTTATAAGTAACAATATTCTATTTTCTTTCTGAAATTAATGGAATTTAAAACAATGTCTCTGGCTTGTCTTAGTGAGCATGATGGCAACTTGAGGCCTCAGGTACCTGTGTTGAGAAAAGAACCATAATGTTTAATCACTAATTGGATTTTCAAATAAAGTGGTTAATATAAAAGAAAAAAAATAATTATAGAAAATCCAGGCAGTGTTAAAGATTTTTATAATAGACAACTTTTCCTTGTCCCTGAAAATATGCCTCTGCAGTATGGCTTTGCTTACGGTTTCTTAAGAAAACATTATGTATCATGTTATGGTTGTGTCTTTGTATTGTATTTCAAGTGTAGATCACTTAAATAATTAGGGATATTTGTTCAGTTATAAATATCTCTTCAGCATCTATTAGGATGAGTCTTTGTTTTTTCTTTTAACCCGTTGGTATGATCAGTACCTTAATAATATCTTTATTATTGAATGATATTTACAGTACTAGAATTTATCTGGGAATTATTATTTTAATGTATTATAGAATTTGATTTGGTGATATTTTACTTACCTTTTTGTATATGTCCTCTTAAATGAAATCGATTGTTTTTCATTTTATGCCCATTTTGTTGGATTTTTACTTTTAGGATATGTTTTATGCAAAAATTGAGATTATTTTTTATATTTCTAAGCTCTGGGAAAAATATTTGTACCTAAAACTACCTATACCTGGTGCATTACCTGGAATTAATATTTTTTATCAATATAAATTCTTTTTCACACTTACTGGTTTATTGTTGAAACATTTTTGCTTGTAAAATTCAATTATCATATATATATATCTTAATTTTTTAGCTTAGAGTTTCATAAAGTATTCTTTTAGACCTTATACCATTTCTGTATCCAATTTATCACTTTCCTTACTCATTGGTTTTTCCTCTTGCTTTACTTGATGAAAGATTCTCTGTCTGACATACTTTGTTCCAACTATGCAAGAAAGGAGGAAACTCTAAATAGCACCATGGTTATTTTTACTTTGCTCATAGTAAATTCCTCTCCCAACTTTCTGAAACAGAATGTCCTAGAATCTTCTGTTAGGGTTTCCTATTATGTGGGATTGGATAGGACTCCTTGGACTCCTTGCCTCTTTCATTCTGATCCCATATGTGCTCTCTGAAGCAATAATTCTTCAAAATTTGTGAGAGTGCTTAAGAACCCAGCTAATTTTCAGTGATGAACAAGGTTTTACTTATTTTTATATTTACTTGTTGCTTTTATCAAACATCTGTGATGGTGGTAGGCAGTTATTGTAGCAAGGGTTTGGGGAAGAAGGTAGATGGTTTGCTTGCTTACATAGCCATTTTATCAGGATTTCCACACTTTTCAAAACAACTCAAGTCAATTTTGGAGTATAGAGTCAAACTCATTTTTTTAAAAAAAGATTTATTTATTAGAGAGAGCAAAGAGGAGAGAATCATGGGGGATAAGAAAGAGAGTTTTAAACAGATTCCATGGGGGAGCACAGAGCCCCACAGAACTCAATCTCATGATCCTGAGATCAAGACCTGAGCCCAAACCAAGAGTCAGATACTTAACTGACTATGCCATATAGGTGCCCCAAACTCAGTTTTTTCCTAAGTATCCAATTTTTCCAGCACAATTTCCTGCATGATCTTATCCATTTTGAATTGGGTGGTGATGCTTCTTATATCATGTACTAATTTAGGTTCCATTCAGAGTTTTCTTCTTTGCATTATTTTTGTGCTAGGCATGTGATAGCTTTATAATATGCATGACATTGAATCTAATTTTAAAAGACAGACTCCTCTGCACTTTTATAACACACTTTATGCTGTCCTGTTCTAAACATGTTTCTCTCCATTAGATTTAAGTCCCTGGAGGGCTCATTTAATCTAGACTTCCCTAGAAGCACAGGGTCTTTCAAGTCATGAGTGCTGTGATGGTCAGTTTTATATGTCACTTTAGCTGTAATATACTACTCAACTACTCAAGCAAACACTTGTTGCTGTGAAGGTATTTTATAGATAGTGGTTAACATCTACCAACAGTTGACTTTTAGGAAAGGAGATTATCCTTAGCAATCTAGGTGGGCCTCATCAAATCATTTGAAAGCCTTAAAGAAAAACTGATGTTTCTCTGAGGAAGAAGAAACCTCTGGTGGTGTGGACTGCAGTGTCAACTTCTGCCACAGAGTGTCTAATCAGCCCTACAGACTTCTGACTTGCCAGTCCTGTAATCGAGTAAGCCAATTCCTTGGTGTCTTCACCTTTCCTTCTCTTTCTCTTTCCCTTCCTTCTTTCTTTCCTCCCTCCCCCCACATCCCCCTATTACCTCCCACTTTTTTCTTTATTTATTTCTCTCTGATGGTACCCTGACTGACATAGAGGCCTATAAAGGTTTCTTGAGTGACAAAGAATATTTTTTCTCTGAATCTTTTAAACTTCACTGATGTAATCTACTGCATAAGAAGCCAAATACTAGTCTCTCATCTTACATATTGTGAAAATTCATAATACTAGCATTAGGATTTAAGGAGGAGAAAAAAGGTATTTTTTCCACTCACTATGACACTAAGTTAACATATGCCAACACCTTCTGTCTGTACCAGCCAACAGCAAGATAAAAAGTGTATTACGTCCTTCCAAGGTGAGATGACAATTATTCATAAGTAAATGAAAGCAAAGAGTTTATTTTGTATAACCTCTGTTGAAATGTATTTCTTGTGCTACTACCACAAACTCCCTATTGTAGTAGTGGATTGCTGAATAAGAGAATGAGGATATTCACTTTGGCATAAATTTCTCTCCATGGGTGTCTTCTCTCAGTAGCCTGGAAATTCAGAAGAGTGTTGTTTATATCTTTTATGATAAGAAGATAAAGCATGTGTTTTTCTGATTCACAGGAATAGATTCCCAAAAATTACTTTCATTATTTTCTAGGGAACACAATTTTATGTGAGAAACAATTCTGGGAATTGAGATACCATTTGCTTCTCTTTTTAGATTAAACACCAGACTCCTGTGGATATGCTGTGTTTTCTCTTCCAGTATAGGTTCACATTAATGCATATCCATTCTGAAACTCATTGGGATGGCATCTTTTAACTAAAAAACTATTCCAGCAGTGCTGAAAACTCAAATGACTGCTCTGTAAATGTAGGCACATTATCAGAAATTGTTACCACTAGTGCTACACAAATGGGTATACAGAGCCTTAAACTTGTTCTTGCTCTCTTTTCCTGCAGTTGTAATGACATTCTGAAATATTGCTTAAGGAATGATTATTGGAGGATAAAATCAATATCTCTACACTTTTGCCAATCTTCAAAAGAAATCAATTAATGAATAGTAAAATAGTTATTAGCTTTACTCTGGATTTTCTCCAAGCTTAATAATAAGCTATTCTTGCTTCAGAAAAAAGGCATTAGCATCAGCCCGGTTACTAAGTACAGAATGACACATTTCTTTAACTACATTCATGTGGTTTATTTTTTGTTTTTGTACTGAATCTGTTTACCTTATGCTTGTGTTTTTGTGTGTGTGTATGAAACCTTCTGTGTGCTAAATGTCCTGTTAATTGAATATAGTACATGAAAATTATGCATTACTTCTTAATTTGAAAAGAGAGCATTTTTCCAATTCCTTGCAAGTTATTTTCTATACTATAAATCTATTCTTTCTATAAGTCCTATATAGATTAATTAGAGCTTATAAGCATAAAAGAACTTAAAGGGTATAGGTGTATGAATGGTGTGTGTGTGTGTGTGTGTGTGTGTGTGTGTGTGTGCGTGCGTATGCGTGTATGTGTGTGTTTGGGAGAAAATTTATTAAACAAACAAAGTATTAGCTATTGGAAGTGTTATTTTAGATATTTTTGATCATATGCATTACAATTTTTTAGAAGATTTTATTTTTGTGAAAGAGAATCTCTCTCTCTCTTTCTCTCTCCTCAGCACCAGTGGTGGGGAGGGGCAGAGGGAGAAGCAGACTTCCCGCTAAACAGAGCCTGATGTGGGACTCAGTCCCAGGACCCTGGGATTGTGTCCTGAGCCAAAGGCAGATGTTAACTGAGTGAGCTGCCCAGGCACCCTGCTTCACAATTTTTATGTCATTTTGGAAATGCTGCAAGGTTACAAGTGTTCTCTTAATTATTCATAACTTTAGATAGGAATACAAAATGAGACAGTCTTCTGCGAAACAAGTAGGCAGCCCAAAGTACCAAATTTACATTTGATCTAAAATGCACACACTCCAGATATATGTTTAAGCATGTATACATATATACTAAGCTATTTTGTCTTGATTAGAATAATTAATTTTATTCATTTATTAATTTTGATAACCTTTCTCATTTTTATTTCTCATGAGCTTCACTTCTATGCTTTGTCCACAGTCGTTTTCTTGAATTATACTATAATTTCAGAATCTCCTCTTTAATAAATTCAATAATCAACATTCAGATCCCATTGATTGCATATGTCAGTAGCATTTGACAGTATCAGTTATTCTTCTGTCTTTAATTATATGGCTTCCAGAGCAACTTTTGCTCTTGATTTTTCCCTCTTCACCGATTACTCCCCATATTATTTTCCCACTGCTGCATAATAAATTACCAGAAAAATAGTGGCTTAAAATAACACCCATTTATTATCTTACAGTTTCTGTAAGTCAGAAATGTAGCTCAGAGTCTCATAAGACTGAAACTAAAGTGTTGGTGAGGCTATATTGTCATCTTGAGATTTGACTGGGGAAGAACCCACTTCTATGCTCATTCACGCCAGAACTCATTTCGGGTGGTTGTATGACTGAGGTCCATGTTCTCTTGCTGGCTGTCAGTTTGGGGTTGCTCCCATTCTTACGGTTGTTCCCTAGACCTTGGAATGCAGCCCTCTCATAAACCTGTCTCAAAACATGGCTATGGGATTCTTGAAGATTAATGGGAGACTTTCTCGCTTTAAGTCTCCTCCTGAATAGTTCCCTTTAAGGATGAATGATCAAGAGTCCCTTAAAGTGTTTGCTTGATTAGGTTGGGTCCACACACGGTAATCTCCCTTTGATTAAGTTTTAGTCTACTGACAAGGGACCTTAATTATATTTGCAAACTCCTTTTACTTTTGCCATATGATGTAACCAATCATGTGAGTAAAATTGTGTCATAGTCAAGGGGAATGGATTATGCAGGTTTGGTGCATGAGGGAGTAGGAATCTTGTAGGCTTTCTTAGAATTGCAGCTTATCAGTGAGATAGTCGAAGATGGTGGAGAAGTAGGAGCCCTTAGTTTTGTCTGGTCCCAGGAATTCAGCTGGATAGATATCAAATCATTTTGAACACCTGCAAACTCAACCAGAGATCTAAGAAAAGAATAACTGTAACTCTACAAATAGAAAAGGGACCACTTTCCACAAGAATGAAAAGACAGAAAAACTCACCTCAAAGAAGAGAACCAGAGACAGTACTGGACTACCAGGGACCTAGTCAATACAGACATAAGCAAAATGTCAGAACTAGAGTTAAGAATGACGATTATAAAGATAATAGCTGGGTTTGAAAAAGACATAGAAGACACGAAAGAATCTCTTTCTGGAGAAATAAAAGAACTAAAATCTAATCAAGTCAAAATCTAAAAAGGTTATTAATGAGATGCAATAAAAACAGAGGCTCTGTTAGGATAAATGAGGTAGAAGAGAGAACTAGTGATATAGAATACAAAATGATGGAGAGCGAAAAAGCTGAGAAAAAGAGAAACAACTCGAGCATGAGGGGAGAATTTGAGAGATAAGTGATAACATAAAGTGAAACAATATTAAAATAATTGGGATTCTAGAAGAAGAGGAAAGAGAGAGGGGGGCAGAAGGTATATTGGAGCAAATTATAGCAGAGTAGTCCTAAGAGGGAAGTATATGGCAATATAAACCTTTTTCAAGAAATAAGGAAGGTCTTAAATACACAATCTAACTTTACACCCAAAGGAACTGGAAAAAGAACAGTAAATAAAGCCTAAACCCAGCAGGAGAAGAAAATTAGTAAAGATTAGAGCAGAAATCAATGAAATAGAAACCAGAAGAACAGTGGAACAGATCAACGAAACTAGGAGCTGTTTCTCTGAATGAATTAATAAGATTGATAAACCCCTGGCCAAACTTACCAAAAAGAATAAAGGACCCAAATAAATAAAATCATGAACAAAAGAGGAGAAATCTCAACCAACCCTGAAGAAATACAATTATAAGAACATATTATGGACAACCATGTGTTGACTAATTAGGCAATCTGGAAGAAATGGATGCATTCCTAAAGCTGTATAAACTACCAGAACTGAACCAGGAAGAAATAGAAAACCTAAACAGACCCATAACAACAAGGAAATTGAAGAAGCAATGAAAAATCTCCCAACAAAGAATCCAGGGCCAGATGACTTCCCAGAGGAATTCTACCCAACATTTAAAAAAGAAGTAATACCTATTTTTATGAAGCCAGCATTACCTTGATCCCAAAACCAGACAAAGACCCCACCAAAAATGAGAATTATAAATCAATATCCCTGATGGACATGGATGCAAAAATTCTTACCAAGTTACTAGCCAATAGAATCCAACAGTACATTAAAAAGATTATTCACCACAACCAAGCGGGACTTATTCCAGTCCTGCAAGGGGGGTTCTACATTCGAAAATTAATGTGATACACTACATAAATAAAGGACAAGAACCATATGACCTTCTCAATAGATGCATGAAAAGCATTTGACCAAGCACAGTATCCTTTCTTGATTAAAACTTTTCAGTGTAGGGATAGGGGTAAGTACTTCAATATCATAAAAGCCATATATGAAAAGCCCACAGTGGATATCATTCTCATTGGGGAAAAACTGAGAGCTTTTCCCTGAAGGTCAGGAACCTAAGGGACCAAACAATGAGCGAGAACATACTTAGGTATGCATTTCTGTGCTATTTTGTGGTATTACAACTAAATCATCTCCAACTTCACAGGGGGCCTCAGTGCTTTTGAGGAGTAAGTTTACTCGTCTATTCTAAGTCCTTCTCTTTTTCTGATATAAATTCCTTTAAACCTTTGTCATTCTTTTAAAATTCTGTACACCGGTGAAATTCCCCCCAAACAGAAGATGCCTTTGCTTCTTACCTAATATCTCATGCCCCCTACATGTTTGCATATATTCATGAATATTCATTGAACTCTTTTCTCCAGGCTCAGATAAGTAATCTTTCAATTATCCCTCATTTCCCCTATATTTTCAATGTTTTCCTTGCCAGTGGCTCTTTCCCTTAGCTGATAAACATGCACAAATCTATTGCATCCACAAACAAGCAAAGAAAAGAACACACCTTTTTGTCCTTGAGTACCTTTCTGCTTGCTGCCTTGATTTTCTTATTCATTGCACAATCAATCATCTTGAAAGAGTGGTTTTATTTACCCTGTTTATTTCCTGACCTTCCCTTTATTGCACAACTCTCTAAAATCAGGCTTCTACTCCCACAGTGCTGTTAAACTTCTCACTCTCTAAAGTCACTAACAATGGCTAAATTGCAAAATCCAATGGCCATTTTTCAGATCTCTCCTACTCCCGTCTGACTACATCAGTTACTTCTTTCTTTTTGAAACAATTAATTCCTTGGCTGTTGTTCTACTTTTACTTCTCTGATTACTTTTCATTTCCTTAGAAATTTATTTCCTCATTTTGTGTCTCCTAGTTTTTTTGTTTCTTTATCATTATATAATGTTATTTCCTCATCTCTTCTCACAGCTTTAACTATGTTGAAAAAGCTGGTATGTGAATTTACTTTTTAGATCTCTCTCAAAATTCTAGATCCTCATTTTAAAACTAGATTATCAGACAAACCCCCAAAACTTAATTTTATCCCTGCTAACTCCTTGTCTTTTCCCCCCACACCATATTTCTCCTTCTGTAATGCTGATCTTGGCTATTTACTTAGTCCCAAAGCCAAAAAATGACTGGAAATCTTCATTTTTATTCAAACATGTATTTCTCAGTATCTGTTACGGGCCATGTATGGACTGTGCTGAGTGCTGGTAGTACATTAATGAGCGGAAGAGATGTAGTTTTTCTGCCATCCTGGAACTTATATTCTGTTGGGAGAGACAAAAACAGGTAATCAATAAAAACAGAAATTACAACTTTGGTAATTCTTAAAGAAATCACACTCAGCTGTCAGAGAGTAACAGTGGAAAGGTGAGTCTGGATAGAGCTATGGGATAGACTTTCTGGGATAATGAATATACTCTTAGTGGACAGGATGCCATGTATATATATATAGGCTCAGAATCACACAAGTATTTGGCCTGTTTTAGGGCCTGACCAGTCTCAAGTAATAGAATATCATTAGTCTACCAGAGAGATTACCTGGACTAACTCCTGCCTGCCTTTCATGCTTATGTAAATTAAATCTTAAAGGAAACTCAACTCTTCCAGTCCCCCATCCCACATCTTACAGAAGTTTGTACTTCTGTGGCTCTGATACAATCTTCCCATGCCCTAATCTTTCTAATTTTTTCCCTGTGATTTCTGGAACCCATGATTAATGGATTAGCCCAATGCCATGTATCTTAAACCTCCTGTCCAAATGTTCCTCATACCTTCTTGCTCTAATCACAACCAAATTATATTCTGATTCTACCATTTATCCTGAAGTCCTGAAAGCGATGGCTCGTTTCTTCATATCTTGACTACGGTGGAGGATGGAGGGGCATGGATGTTAAGTGTGCTCCTCATTGTTACCTCTGTCCTGTGTTCCTCTCTTCTTTCCTTCTCACCCCATCTCTCTAGCCCCTTTGAAACTCATGTTACGAGCCTGTATAACTCTTGACTCTGCTTTAGTAGTTTCCAGATTATTAGGACATCATTTCTCAAATTCCCAGTGTCTTGACCATCTCACCACCAATTTGCATTCTCTCCAAGTCATATTTTACCATGTTTGTGGTGTAGTAGAGCTAGGTTGAACCAGCTTGCAAGAGTCGATCATTACATTTTGAGGAATTTTGCAAGCTCATTACTAAAAAGGCCATCATTAAAATTTTAATTACATAAACTTACAATTAGTTTATATTAAAAACAAGTGAAATAGATATTCAAAACTAATAAAACTCATTATGTCTTATCATTTTGCTATTAATTATGCTTTTGATGTTATTTATGTTTGTCATACTACATGTCAGAAGTACTACACAATGGTGAGCATTTCTTTTTAGCATCTCTTCCTAGCACTTTATTCGGTGAGTATACACTGGCAGCTTGATACTGGCCATAGATATAGTATTCACAAGAGAAATTGGAAACTTCTACAAATCATCGAATTGTGGTTTTGCGGATTGCTTAGATATAAAAATGTAATAGAGCATATGTTAATGATGTAGCTTGAACTTAAAAGTGTGGTTTGTCTGCAGGGTTGCATTGTGAATAGTGCTAAAAGTGAGGAAATACTTTCAGTGTTCAAAAACCCTTATCCGATTCAGTTGTGAAGTTGTTTACATCATTGATTAACAAGTCAAGTACCAACACACATTTCTATTACTTTGCTTACTCTTGCACGTTAATAGAAACAAAAATAACAACTGAAATTCATGTAAAAAAACCTCTTATTTGTCAATTGTAACCCCAGTTTGGCTTTGGATACAGAGTTTGGCAAAAATCAACAAAAGGATTCTATGAGAATCAATTAGATATAATGAGTCTAGAACGAAGATTCATTAGATATAATAAATCTATTATACACTGTGTTATTATTTGGCAACTGTGTGTTAAATATCTTTTATATTAGTAAAATTTATGACAAAATTACATCAGCATATATATTCCTATGCTTATCTTTCATAGAGAGCCCATTGTTGGACATTTACTAGTATACTATTGGTCATTTCCTTACCATTTTCTCTACCTTATGCATTGGGTTAATTTCAAGCTTTCCTGTTCATCTCCTGTTTTTGAGCTCCTTCTATCATCCATTTAACTCCTGAGTTTTTAGCATCCTACCCATACCTCCTATAGATTAATCTTACTAACTCCTCACTTTCTGCCACATTTCATAAATTCTCATTTCACTTATTATCAAGTTTATTTTCCCTTTCCGTCATTGTAATTATTTCTTTTCATATCCCCTCCATTCCTAGTGCCTCTCTCAGTTCACTGTACTGGCCATAAAAACTTATTCTGTTGCAGATCAACTCTCCATGTATTTGATGCCAGCACCTAAGCACGTGCACATAAATAGAGAAAAGCCCATCATTTTACTGATTGGTCTTTGTTAAAATTGGTGACTGTAGTTTACAAATACATTTAAATTTCTGCTCAGTAAACCTGGAGTATGAAACTTCTTTTTCCCCACTTGGTTTCAATCTCCCTAAATTTACTGAGACTTTACAATAGTTATACTATGGGTAACAATGGTGTGTCAGTGTAGGTTTATCAGTTGTAGCAAATGTATCACTCTGGTATGAAATTTGACATTTGGGAAGCTCCACATCTGCTCGGCATTCAGTAATCTTAGTGTTTTGGATTTTGGACATTCTAATAGGTATGCGCTGGCATCTTTAATTTAATTTGCACTTCCCTGACATCTGATTGAAGCATCTTTTCATATGCTTATTTGCCATTTGTATATCTTCTTCGGTGAAGTGTCTGTTCAGGTCTTTTATCCATTTTTTTTTTTTTTTTGATTGGGTTGTTTGTTTTCTTATTGTTGAGTTTTAAGTTATCCTTATATATTTTGGATAACAATTTTTTTTATCAGTTATACATTTTGATAATATTTTCTTCCAGTCTGTGGTTTGTCCTTTCATACTCTAGCAGAATATTACATTTAATCTATTACTTAAGTTGAAAAGTACTAACATGTGTCTTCCTATCAATGACCATGGAATATCTCTCCATTTATTTAGAGTTCTTTGATTTCATTCATTAGAGTCTTGTAGTTTTTCTCATATAGACCTTATACATATTTTTAAAGATTATACCAAAGTATTCATTTTTTGGAGGTGCTAATGTAAGTGGCATTATGTTTTTAATTTCAAGTTCCACTTGTTCATTGCAAGTATATATAGGAAAGCAATTGTTTTTTGTGTGTTAACGTTGTATCCTGAAACCTTGCTATAGTTGCTTATTAGTTCTAGTAATATTTCTGTGATGCTTTTGGCTTTTCTATGTAGATGATCATGACATCTGTGGACAGAAACAGTTTTATTTCTTTCTTCCCAATTTGTATACATTTTATTTCTTTTCCTATTGCATTAGCTAGGACCACCAGTAAAATATTAAAAAGCAGTGGTTAGAAGGGACATAATTGCCTTGTTCTTGAGCTTAGTGAAAAAAAACTTCAAGTTTCTCACCATTTAAGTCTGATTTTATCTGTAGGTTATACTTAGATTTTTTTTTATCAATATGAGGTAGTTCCTCTCTACTCCTAGTTTATTGCAAGTTTTTATCATAAATGAATCAATTTTTCAAAATGCTTTTCTACATCTGTTAATTGATCATGTGGTTTATCTTCTTCAGCCTGTTGGATGTAACTGATGGCTTTAACAGATTTTCAAATGTGTTACCAGCTTTGCATATCTGGGATAAATCCCACTTAGTTATGGTGTGTAATTTTTTTTAGATATTGTTGGATTTGATTGCTAATATTTTGTTAAGGGTTTTACATTTATGTTGGTGGAGATATTTGTAGTTTTCTTGAAAATTCTTTGCTTTTGGTATTAGGGTAATGTTGGCTTCATAGAATAAGTTAGAAATTATTCTTTCGGCATTTATCTTTTGAAAAGGGATTGTAGAAAATTGGTATAATTTCTTCCTTAAATGTTTGGTAGAATTCACCAGTGAACCCATCTGGGCCTAGTGCTTTCCTTTTGGAAGGTTATTAATTATTGATTCAATTTCTTTAATAAGCATAGGTTTACACAGATTATTTATTTCTTCTTCAATGAATTTTGGGAAACTGTTTTTCAAGAGATTGACCATTTGGTTCAAGTTATCAGATTTATAGGCGTAATGTTTGTCTTAGTCAGTTTGGAATGCCATAACAGATATCATAAACTGGGCAGCTTACAAACAACAGATATCATCACCTTAAGAAGTAGGGTTTCAACAAATAAATTTAGAGAGGGACACAAACATTCAGTCCATAATAGTTCACCCTGTCCCTACAAGATTCATATCCTTCTCACATGCAGAATTCATTCATTATATCACAATAGCCAAAAAGGTCTTAACTTGTTCCAATAATCTCTTTAAAGTCTAAAGTCCAAAGTCTCATCTAAATACTACATAAACTGGGTATGGGTGAGACTCAAGATAAGTTTTACCCTGAGGCAGAATTCTTCGCCCTCTGTAAATCTGTGAAATCAAACAAGTTATGTGATTCCAAAATACAATGTTAGAACAGGTATAGAGTGGACATGTCCATTTCAAAAGGGAGAAATAAGAAAAAAAGGAGGGATGATGGATCCCAAGCATGTCCTAAATTCAGTAGGGAAAACCACATTAGACTCTTAAGATTGAAAAATATTCCTCCTTGGCCTTCTGCACCTACTGGCACCCACTGGGGCAGAAGTCCATCCCTATGACTCTGGGTGGAGATGTCTAGTGTATTGATTGCAAGAGAGTGATCTTACCTTTTGAAATTGAGGGAGAAGCCTTGATGATCTCCAAATAACCCTGTTGTTCTTCTTCCCTGGTCTTGAAGAATAGCACACAAATGTGGCTGAATAGCTCTCTGGTTATGTTATGTAAACTCCAAGAAGTCCAACAGCCTTACTTCACACCTTCCTGTCTCCTTTCTCTTCAGTTTAAACTAGCAGTTTTCCTGTAGGTGTGCCTGATTAAATCCATGGTTTACATCCGTTCCACTCTCTTTATGGAACTGGCTGCTTGGCTGTATTTTTAATGTTCTCATTCCCTGCAACATGCATAGGCTGAGATTTTTCTAAATCCCTATTCTTTTTTGGTTGATGATTCTGTTTTTTGTCATTTTTGTCTTCCTGTTGCGTTTTACTATGAGCAGTCACGAGCCAAGCCACACCTTCAACAGTTGCTTGGAAATAGCTTCAGCTATATATTCAGTTTATTCAGTTTCATTGCTTGCAAGGTCTATGTTCCACAAAACACTAAGCCATGCAGTTCAGCCAAGCTCTTTACCACTTTATAACAAAAATCACCTTCCCTCCAGTTTCTAATATGTTTGCCATTTTTGTCTGAAACCTCCTCAAAAAGTCATTTACCATGTGTTTTTCTACCAAAATTCTCTTCAGGATTACTTAGATATTCTCTAAGAAGACTGAGGCTTTCTGTAGCTCTCCTCTTTTCTTTCTGAACCCTCACCAGAATTGTCATTAAAGATTTGTTTAAGCAATGTAGGGTTTTTTTTTCTAGCATGTACCTCAAAACTCTTCTAGCTCCTACCTATTACCCAGTTCCAAAGCTGCTTCCACATATTTAGGTATTCGTTATAGCAGCAATCCCAATTCTTGGTACTAATTTCTATTTTAGTCAGGTTAGGCTGCTATAATAAAAATGCCATAAACAAGGTGGCTTATAAAAAACAGAAATTTATTTTTCACAGTTCTGGAGGTTGGAGGTCCAGGATCAGGGTGGCAGCATGGTTGGGTTCTATTGAAAGCCCTCTTCGGGGTTGTTGTCTGCTGCCTTCTTGACATGTCCTCACATGAGAGAAATCAGAACAGAACAGTGAAAGCTCTTCCTTGACTCTTATAAGGACATTAATTCCAATCATGAAGAATTTCCCCTTATTATTTTATTGATTCCTAACTTTTTCCCAAAGACCTACCTTCTAATACCATCATCCTGAGCAGTAGGGTTTCAACTTACGAATTTTAGGGCAATACAAACATTCGGTTCATAACAAAGTTATTCAGATTATTTCTTTATTATTGGTGTGATGTCCATAGGATCTTTAATGGTAACATCTCTTTCATTACTGATATTGGTAATTTGTGTCTTCTTTCATTCTTCATTAGCCTTGTTAGAGACTTAATGATTATATTGACCTTTCCAAAGAACCAGCTTTTGATTTTTTAAAAATTTTCTCTACTGATTTCCTGTTTTCAATTTTTTTATTTCTGCACTAATTTGTGTTATTTCTTGCATCTGCTTACTTTGGAATTTGTTCTTTTTCTAGTTTACTATGGTCGAAGCTGAGAGTATTGATTCTACATCTTTTTTTTTTTTTAAAGATTTATTTATTTTACACATACACACACACACACACACACACACAGTGTGAGAGAGAGAGAAAAAGCAGACAAGGGAGAGACAAAGGTGAGAAAGAGAGAAATTCCTCAAGCAGACTCCCTGTGGAGCATGGAACCGGACATAGGGCTCAATCCAAGGATCCCAAGATCATGACCCAACCCAAAATCAAGAGTTGGATGTTCCACTGACTGAGCTCCTCAGGTGCCCTTCATCTTTCTTCTTTTCTCACATATGCACCAAAAGCTATACATATCCATTAAAATACTGCTTTGGCTGCATCCCACCTCTTCTGATAAGTTGCATTTTCATTATTATTTAATTCTAAATATTTTTAAATCTCTCTTGAGATTTCTTCTTTGGCTAGTTATTATTTAGAAATGTGTTGTTTAGAGGCCAGGAGGAGTCAAGATGGCGGAGAAGTAGCAGGCTGAGACTACTTCAGGTAGCGGGAGATCAGCTAGATAGCTTATCTAAAGATTGCAAACACCTACAAATCCAACGGGAGATGGAAGAGAAGAAGAACAGCAACTCTAGAAACAGAAAATCAACCACTTTCGGAAAGGTAGGACTGGCGGAGAAGTGAATCCAAAGTGACGGGAAGATAGACCGCGGGGGGAGGGGCCGGCTCCCGGCAAGCGGCAGAGCAACGGAGCACAAAATCGGAACTTTTAAAAGTCTGTTC
>NW_019154095.1:23154191-23154862 GCF_002288905.1 Enhydra lutris kenyoni | reverse complement strand
ATGTTTGTGGTCTAGAATATGGTCTGTCTTGTCGAATGTTCCATGTGAGCTTGAAAAGAATGTATATTCTGTGGTTGTTGGATGAAATAGTAGATACATGTTAATTATATCCAGTTGATTGGTGGCGCTGTTGAGTTCACCTATATCATTACTGACTTTCTGCCTGCTGAATCTATTTCTGACAAATGGGTGTTGGAGTCTCTGTTGTTCGATGCATACACATTCAGGATTATTAGGTCTTCTTGGAGAATTAACCCCTTTACCCTTTGTTACTGACTCTCATTATCCCTGATCATTTTTCTTGCTTTGAAATCTGCTGTGTCTAAAATTAATATAGCTATGATTACTTTCAATCAGAATTAGCATGTAATATCTTTCTCCATCTATTTACTTTTTTTTTGCATTTTTTTTTTTAATTTTCAGCATAACAGTATTCCTTGTTTTTGCACCACACCCAGTGCTCCATGCAATCCGTGCCCTCTCTAATACCCACCACCTGGTTCCCCCAACCTCCCACCCCCTGCTGCTTCAAACCCCTCAGATTGTTTTTCAGAGTCCATAGTCTTTCATGGTTCACCTCCCCTACCAATTTCCCCCAACTCCCTTCTCTCTAACTCCCCTTGTCCTCCATGCTATTTGTTATGCTCCACAAATAAGTGAAACCATATGAT